>NC_072731.1:163482704-163532365 GCF_026930045.1 Uloborus diversus | reverse complement strand
GCCCTCCTCCCCCTAAAACTCTCATAAAACTTACACTGTACTGATTTCGAGCCGAGGACTCTCCAAAGGCTGGGCCCCTAGTTTCCGATTAGGCGAGTATCTTGTTACCAAGATGTGCCAAATTCAGCTCCTTGATACATCCTGAGTAAAAAATGCAAAAATCACGATTTTCGCGTTTTTGTAGTATAATTTTCAAGATCATTTTTGTGACTGATATGTTTCTTGTCTTGCATTTATTTAATGCCGAATTCAGTATCATGGAAGTTCTTTTGTTATTGCTTGTTTTTTTTTTCTTACTTCTACTGCATACTGTTAATACCTTTAGTATGAGAAAAAAAAGAAAAAAAAAACACTTACTCTACTCTCTTTTATTTTCTGCACTACTTGTGATTGAAAAAAAAAAATTTGTTTCGAGAAATATTTCGTTGCATTTATTTTTTAACTTAAAACGGGTGTGTCTTACAAAGTTATAATCATTTTGTAAGACTGTGCAATCAACTTCTGAAAAGTAAATAAAGAGCTTCAAATAATTTCAACTGTTCACGAGTCTTTGAAAATTATTCAAGTTTTTGAAATTCCTTGAAAAGTCTTCAATTTTGTATCTTATCAAGAAAATAAAGTATGAATTGTCCAAATGGCAGGAATATTACTCTTCCGTTCTTATTTTCTGAATGTCTACACCATTTCTTTTAAACTATTTTGTACAATTTTCATACTGTAGAGCATTTAATGAAAAAAAATGGGGATAGGCGGAGTGATCAAAAACAAACTTCACTAAAAGCCGATATGAGCAGATGACGAACTGCTTATCTTTTCTCCTCTCTCGTTTTTCCTCTCTGTCCATTAAGTTCCATGATTTGTCGAGTAAGCAATTTTTATTTTATTTGATCTTGATTTGCAAAAGAATGTATAACTTTTAAAAGACTTTGTTTGCCTAGTTTTTTTTTTTTTTTTTTTCATATTTTTGTAGTCTCAATTACCTAATATAAGGCCTCACAATACAGATTTTTTTTTTTTCGAAAATTTCTCGGGGGGAAAAAACCCCGGACCCCCTGAAATTATGGATGTTCTACATTCGATTTAAAGGGACACTCTCCTGTTATCCTTACCACTACAAGGTGAATAAGAAAAACAATAAGAAATTAAAATAACAACGTCCAAACAGTGGAATCATTAAAAATCGAGACAAAAAGTCTTCTATGTTAACATTTTTATGCGTTTGTTGTGTCTATATATACTATATGTGTGCATGTGTGTTAGGGCAATGTGCTAATCCGGGTCCCTCCCGAAAAAAATTTCTGGATACGGCCTTGTAATATACAGTAAAATTCATCGAATTTCAGAATCGGGACTAGAAATTTATTTGGTTGAAACAAGTATTTCGTTGCATTAGTATACGTTGTAATGGGATCTTACTGTATTTCTCTTTAGAAAACTTCCTAAGGAAGAAAACGATGCACAATTTGACCCCAAATAGAATCGTGAAACGTTTCTTATGGGGTACGGCCTTGGTCAACTGTCAAGTCTCGCTAGTCTAACTTGAAATACAAAGGAACCGGTCTAAACCTTCGAGTTATGGGTAGTTTAAGTTAAAGGGATTTCCTACAGTCTTCTCAAGAGTTCAGGACTCAATGAAAACTTTGAGATAACGGAATAGTCGCGTTCAAAGACTTAGAGTTTTAAAGACTTCATATTTCTCATTTAGGTTTCATTTATTTTGTTTTTTTTTCCCCACAGCCAATCATTGAAATATTCAATTGAGCAAAACCATAACAAAGCGACGTAAATTTTTAATAATCCCAGAAATACGAACAATGAGCATTCGAGTGAATAGCCTAGAACTGAAGCAAAAATTCTTCTATATGTTATGCTTAAACATTCCTCTCCCTGATGTAAACTTGTGTGAAAAATTATTTTATAAAAAGAAACTGTTTGTTTTAGAACTTTTTATTCAACAGTAGACAAAATCTTTTTATGATAATTCCCACAAAAACGGGTTTTAACGTTTTTCAGTAGAATGCTAAAATAAAGACTCGATTTAGTTCTTGCCTTTGTTGGTAGATGGCAGCATCATATAAAATATATTTGACTGCATTCCCTAATGGCAACGTTTCACCATTTGGTTATTTTGATATTTTGCACAATTGGATTTTACTATTTAACTAGCAGTACCCACACGGCGATGCCCAAGTTAAAAACTTAAAGGAAATCCTTTGAATAAAAAAAATCCACGCTTCCCCCCTTCTAATGTGAAATGATCATTTTTCTTCAACTAAAATGCGTACACACCTTTTCAAAAAACCTATTAAAGTCTCTTTGGATGTTAAAACTATTCGCCAAAACACATAGAAAGATTAATAGTAGCTTTGAAACTCAAAACAATCCTTCAACTGTATAGTGCATCGCTTAACGCGAGAAGCAACCGTGGGACCGTAATCCTGCCCTTTAGCGTTTTCTTTTCTGCAATTCAAAATGATTCGCCAAATAAACAATACAATAATAAAAACGTTATAAAGAACGATCACAATTGAATGATTAGACAAATCAAATTATTTACTTAGATAAGTAACTACCTGTCTTCAACTAAGAACAAAAAAAAAAAAAAAAAACTTTGAGGAAATAAAGAGAACAAAATCCAACAAAATCAAATTATATACCTGAATATCGACGCAAAATGCATTCAAAAATCAGTTCGTTGACCATAACAGTCCCACAGTAGCGTGGCCGACCACGCTTCTGAGTTGCGCTGCATGGTTCCTCGCAGATATCGACACTGTCGGATAGCGCCCTCTCGATGAGTTAATTTACTCCGATATCTTTTAAGAATTCATAGATATAAACTTACTCCGCCACTTTTAGGAATTCATAGAACTAAACAATTATTTTAACATTTAATTTGCAATTATTGTGAGATAATTAATTGGTGATTAATCACCAATATTTCGGTGAATCTGATTAAAAAAAAAAAAAAAAAAAAGCCTATAGCCTTCCTCAATAAATGGACTATTCAACACAAAAAGAATTTTTCAATTCGAACCAGTAGTTCCTGAGATTAGCGCGTTCAAACAAACAAACAAACTTTTCAGCTTTATATTATTAGTATAGATAATGTGCTAAAGTGAAACATTAGAGAAGGGTGGTGGGAGAGATTTGGCTGTTCAAAAATAACAATTACATGTTCAGCAAAACCAGCAGGTTTTTTTAAAACACCATTTGGTTTAAGAACAAAGAACTGTTCATAAATAATGATGTAGCTGTCGGACTTTTTTTCAACATTTATAGTCCCCCCCCCCCCTTGTCACATGCCTATCAGGCATGATCATATCCCCTCCCCCCTTTGTCAGGCTATTTTCCATAAACTTTCTTATAAAAAAAATGCGGGATGTCATACTTTTTGGTCAAAAACTCGCAATTCCAAAAACCCCTACCCCTAACATCCCCTAACATCTGAAAGTGTGACAGCATTTGTGGATAGCCCCTCCTAAACCAAACAATCCTGAATTTAAACCTCAAAAATTTAACCAAAAAAATTGTGACTTGACGTATTAAATTGCTGCAAAAAATGTTGTGTTCATTATGTTTAAAGAGAGTGTTTGAAGTATAGAGGAAGATTGAGTGTACGGAAAAAAGAGAAAGTATACTTATAATAGTGCAGGTGAACTTTTCTCATTTAAAAATGATAATGACAGTATATTTATTTCTTACTAAGGAAATTTAAGAAATAATGCCCAAACCAATTTCAGTTAAGTTTTAAATTTCCAAAGAACAACAGAAAAGTTTTTGGTTAAAAGTATGCTGACGTGGGCAGGTAAAAGGCAATAACTGCTAATTTTTAATTTTTCTTTAAAATTTTTTGTCATTTAATAAACGTTAGCTTTATTATACAAACTGTCTTATTTGGTTTCCACTTTATATATATATATATATATATATATATATATATATATATATATATATATATATATATATATATATATATATATATATATATATATATATATATATATATTAGAGACGTACCGAGTAGCACTTTGGCCGAGTAGCCGAGTTACCGAGTACTCGGCCTTTCACTACTCGGCCGAGTTCCAAGTACCAATTATGTTTTAAGAAGAACCACCGACACACATGTGATGAATTTTGAACTTATTGAAATAGTAGTATAAACCTCCTTGTCCATATAATAGTCTTTTAAACTAAATTCCTGCTGAAATTTAATTACGCATTATATATGTACAGTTTTGTTTGTGTCAAAAATTTTACAAAAAAAAATTTTTTTAATTAAAAATAAATAAATAAAAGGTATGATTAATCAAGTTGGAATTAAAACAAATTACAGTAAAATCCCTCTAATGCGGACACTAACAGGACAAAAATTTTCTGCAATATAGAGGTGTCCACAGGACAGGGGTTTAATAATGTAATTTGCATTGGAACTGGGGAATTAAAAATTGTCCGCATAAGAGGGGTGTCCGCCTTTGAGGGGTGTCCGTTAGGAGGGGTTTTACTGTATACCAATCAATTATAGTTCTAGTCTGCCAAACATAAATAATTTTTAAAAGCAGATAAAACAAATGTGCAGGAACACTCCAAACACGTGTTTCTGCCCCCCCCCCCCGTTACAAGGAACGTCTTTTTCAGTGCATAACATGTGAGCAAAAGAATGTAAAGACATTCAACAAAAAAATAAGACTTTTGTCGGATGCCTTTAAATCTACGAGCCCCCATTTTGTGCATTGAAAAAGGAATTCCTTGTAATGCCAAAACACATGTCTGCAGAGTTCCTGCACTATACTTTTAAGGTTGTTTTATTTTTTAAGCAAAGGTATTTTTACATTTTTTATAACTAATTTTTGTTTGTAGCAAAAATCCATTTTGAATATAAAGATTCCATATTTTCTATACTTACATTTTTGGCGTAATAAGTCTTATTAACTTTGGGGACATTAAAATAAAGATTTATTCCATTGAAGCATTACAAACTTCATTATTCTCAAAATTTAAATTTGACTTATAAATTTTAGTTGTAAATGATTGCAGAATATAATGCTTGCTCTTTTTTTTATAAATTTTAGTATCTGTCTTGGACAATATTCAATTTTTTGCAACTACTCGGTATTGGCCGAGTATCTGATCAGAATTTGGCCAAGTACCGAGTACTCGGCAAATTGGCCGAGTAGGCCGAGTACCGAGTAGTTACCGAGTACTCGGTACGTCTCTAATATATATATATATATATATAGTTTTTGCTTTAAGAAGGCTGCTCAGAGAGCGATTTATACTTTTACTCTCGTCTTTGCCACTATTCCTCTGTTTTACAGAAAATGATAGGTAGATAAATGGATAACTATGTGTTCCAATTATCTGCCTTTAATTTGCTAATATCACGTTTTACCGACTATCTTTGTCTTTATGTATCTGCAGTTTGAGAACCCCTGCTTTAAAGAAAAGAATCGGATCGAAAACAAGGTAAGAAAAGTAGCCGGCAAAGTTAACAACATGCGATCAGTGATTTACAGTTTAAAAATTTATTAAAAATACACTTTGAGTGCTGTAAAATTTTCTGCAGAATTTAGTGAAAAAAATTGCGTTCTAATTTCACCTAAAGTTGTTCGCCGAATTCTCCGAGGTGCTGGATTAAACAGGAGCTCTTCCCGCAGAAAAAAAAAAAAAAAAAATTCCGTGAGAAAAACAGGAACCTTACGCTTTCCGTCGCAAAATCAATGATAAATAAGCTGGAAACTTTTTGGAATAACGTCTCATTTGTCGATGAAAATCAATTCAACAGTTTTAGTTCCAACGTTCTACAATTGTATAGTAAAAAGAAAAAAAACCGAGTAATTCAATCTTGTGAATTTAAGTTTCAGTTAATCAGGACGGTGAAGGTGCTCTAGTATGAGGGTGCACGTCAGCATCAGGACTTGGTAGTTTGGAATTTATTGATGAAATAATGAATCATGCTGTGGATTTAAATATTTTAAAAGACAATTTTAAACTATTTGCCCAAAATAATCGGAAACAACTTTGTTTATCATCAAAATAACGATAAGAATCATACGGTTTCCAACCTTTGCGTCTTGTGCCCCAAATATTGTCCTCAAGCTTAGAAAATATCTCCTCAATCACCACATTTAAACATAATGAAACATATTTAGAGATAGCCGGAGACTAGATTACGAAAATACGACATTAAAACTAAAAGCGAACTAGAAACAGTAAGGCTCGAAGTGTGGTTGAACATTTACTCAGAAATTGCACAAAAAAGAAAAAAAAAAAAAAAGATAAATAAATAAATAAATATAATACAAATAAACTGAATAATCACTTAATGCAAAGTTAGTAGATATTTTTTCAAAGTGTACGTTGACTTTTCTGAATTAAAGTTTCTGGCTCTTTTTGGTTAGATTGTTTAAAAATCAAGTTTTGTTATGCAATTAAAACTTTTCATGTAGTTTTGTTGAAAACAGATCATAAATCTTATAATTAAATACCTATTCCAAAACATTAGTTATTAGTTTTAACCTATGGATGGGGCAGGGGCCTATTTCGTTGAAAACCGAAGTACAAACACTTTTGGGAGCCACTGTATATTGTTTGCAGCACCGTCATGAAGGTAAGGGGGCAGGAGGGGTCAATATTGCTGATCCTGGTTTTGATACATCACTGTATTTACATACGTACATGGGTGAGATTTTTGTTGTTTTTCGATATATAATACGATATATAATACGCAATTGCATTTCCTTTGCCCCCCCCCCCCACCGGGAAAAGCTAAAAATCATGAGACAGAGCGTTGATGTAAGTTCTTTACATCAAACAAACTTGACTTATAACATTTCCTTGATTGTGGCTAAATACTTGTGGAACAGGGAACAAATAAGTGTTATGAAATCAAAAAAAGCTTGTAAAATAATTTAAGTAAAAAAAAAAACACTGTAATAGAGCTAATTTTTGCACACAGCTTTAATTTTCACGATTTTCACTAGCCCATCTTAATCACAAAAATTTAAGCCTCGCGAAATATTTTTGTGATAGAAAATCCACTTTATATGCAAAACTCGCAAAATTTTTAGCTCGCAAAATCATCGATACCTTTATTTTCGTGAAAATTCTGGCTCGTGAAAATAAGTGCCTTTACAGTAAGTTAAAAATGCATAAATCTACTTCAGTCTCGTCTATTTAAGGATGCTTTTAAAGAGTTTAAAAAAAAAATATATATATTTTTAGAAATATTTTATTTACAATAAAGTACATTATACAGTTTTGTCTACAATACAGCAACGTCGTTTCACGAAGGGGACAGTTTCTAAAAACCATAACAAAGCGACGAAAATTTTCAATAGTCCCAGGGATACGAACAACGAGTCATAACTTTGATGATTATCACGAAAAATTCCTAGAAAACAAACAAAAAATGCACTTATTAATTAGTTGAAACAGTAGTATAACAAAAATTGCCAAAAATATTAACACCTTTCCACATTCAATTGGTTATAACAATACCAAATGCGAAAAAAAAAAAAAAATTTTTTTCCTTACGAAAGGATAGAAAGAAGAGGAAAGTTTTTTACTTTTAGTTCAAAAGATGAAATTAAAAATTTTGGATGGAAATTTTTAACAAAGTCTTTTTAACACTTTTTTTCTTTCTTTTACTTCCTTGTAAAAATTAAAGGAACTACATTGTATTCACGAAAAAATTTTATCCCAAAAATAGGTCTTCATTTCCATTTTGCTCGCTCCCGAATGAATGTTGAGTTTCTTTTTCAACCCGACCACACGTGGATATATGTCTAAAAACGTATAGACACACATAAAATATCCATTTTGATGATCCCCGAATTAATTACAACGATTTTCTCGTGACGTCTGTATGTACGTATGCATGTGCGAAATTTACCATTCTTTAATCATATTAACTAAGTCAATGAAAATTAACTAAAAAAAGTGATAAATAAAAAATAGTTATAAAATAATAACAAAAAGCCCAACTACGTAAAAACGAAAAAAAAAAAAAGAAAAATACATAAGCCCAGATATTTAGAATGTTATTAGGGACTAATAATAATTACATAATTGAAACAGTTTTATAATCGATACACACATAAGACAAATCATAAATTCAAAAGCAGAATAGAAGGATCAACAGTCGGGGCCCTTTCAAATTTTACGGGGCGCCTTGATTGGTCAAAAAGCAATGAGCCCCAACTGTTGATCCTTCTGTTCTGCTTTTGAATTTATGATGTATCTTATGTGTGAATCGATTATAAAACTGTTTCAATTATGTAGTTATTCAATAGTCCCTAATAACATTCTAAATTTCTGGGCTTATATATTTTTCTTTTTCTTTTTTTTTTTTCGTTTTTACGTAGTCGGGCTTTTTGTTTTTATTTTATAATTATTTTTTATTTAGTAAAATACCTTGGTGGAATGTTGCATCATACAAATGACTTAAGTCCCCCACAAATTTATTTTTTGATGATTTATTTTTGCATAAGATCGTTGCAAGACATCTTTGATTATTTTTTTTTTAAATTAAAAAACACACATATGTATTTATTGCGTTTCTCGTATTAGTATTTTACTCATTTTCAATACAAACATCTCTCCCCTATTTTTATTTTTACTCCCTTTTTTTGTTTTGGAACATTCCTCGTCAAATTGCCTAAATTAAATAGTCGGCCGTGCCGTCATGTCTCCGATTTTTTTTCATTATTTTTTTACGAATAGATATCTATAAGAAAAGCCCAATTTTTTTTAAAGATTCTTTTCAATGAAAATTACGCTTTGGAGATTTTTTTCGAAAATTCGATTTTTGATCAATTTTCGGAGTTACCGTTTTGGCATGAATTCAAGAAATCTCTCTAATTTCTTTATTTTTCAACTTGAGCTGAATTTCAAGCTAATATTTTTCTCTTTCAGTGTAAACGGCAGAAAGTATTCTATGAACAGTTGGATGTTGCCACTATTTATCTAAAGTCAGTTTTTATGCTTTTCAATTGGGAGATTAAATAAGTTATACCTCCGGAGTACTACTGCGATCTGCATCAATTTTTTTTTTGTATCATATTTAAATCATTCTTTTGCTATGTAAGAAAAAAGTAGAAGGGTTTATTTCGCTGTTTTGAAATAAAAAAATTAAGTTTGTTTTGCAGAAAATACAAGTTAACACTTACCACTTTTGATTGAAAGTGTACTAAATATTAAGAATAATAATTTGAAGAATAGTATAAAAAATATTATTAATGGAATTATTTTGCATTTTTCTTTTTTTTTTTTGACATTAAAGGATGGAAAAAAAAAATTACTGTTCAAAACTTTTCTTAGCATAAACTTGTTTGGATTACGTAACACCTCACAATGAACTTCCACACCGTAAGTACTCCACTACTCTAGATTTCTCTGAAGAAGATTATTTTTGCTGATATTGAAGTATATTTTAAAATCTCTTTGAAAATTATTGATAGAAATTCTGATTTTCTCATCTTCTGATACAAAGGAAATAGTAAATTAAAAAAAAAAAAAAAAAAAAAATCCTTCCGCGCAAGCATGCCTTTTATTTTACATTTTATAATCGACGAAAGCTATGTGTAGATTAACTTTCAAAGCGAAAGAAGAATGATGCGTATTGCATGAGTATTGTAGGAGCGGAAGATCATTGTCAGGTGTTACGTAATCCTAACAAGTTTAGACTATGAACATTTTTAAATAATAACTATTCATTTTTTTCCCATCTTTTACTGTCGGGATAAAAAAAAAGCTAAATAATGCCATTAAAAATGTTTCTTTACATCATTCTTAAAATTATTATTCTTAATATTTAGTATACTTTCAATCAAAAGTGTTTTTTTTTCCAAATTAATTTAGTTATTTTTGCGAAGTCCGAACGGAGTTTTTTTGCACAATTCTTTTCAAAAGTAAGCAACTTTTTAGCGATTAATTATTGATACAAATCCTTTGACAATCCAGTATTAATTGTTCTGAAAGGTTTTTGGCCTTAGGTTTAAGCTTAAAAGGGATTTAAAGTAATAGAAAACTTGTATTTTCTGCAAACCAAACTTTATTTCTTTATTTCAAAACAACAAAAAACACCCTTCTACTTTTTTTTTACATAACAAGAGAATGATTTTAATATGCTACAAAAAAAATTTGATGCAGATCGTAGTAGGTACTCCGGAGATATAACTTATTTAGTTTCCCAACTGAAGAAACATAAAAACTGACTTTAGATAAAGAGTGGCAACACACAACTGTTGGCAGAATACTTTCTGCCATTCATACTGAAAGAAAAAAGTATTAGCTTGAAATTGATACCAAATTCAGCTTAATTGGTTAAAAAATAAAGAAATTAGAGATATTTCCTGAATTCAAGCCAAAACGGGCCTCCGAAAAATGATCAAAAATCGAATATTTGAAAAAATTCTCCAAAACGTAATATTCATTCAAAAAATCTGTAAAAAAAATAATAATTTGAGCTTTTCTCATAGATATCTATTTGTAAAAAAATAATGGACAAAATCTGAGACACGACGGCACATGGCATTAGGCGATTTGACGTGAAATGACCCTTTTAACAGTCAATTATGCATGAATTTTCAAATGAACATTATTTTTGGCAGCAAGATTATCTTTAATGTTTAGAGTTTCATTAAGGGAGGGAGGAGGGATCAGGTTGTAGACTGCGCCATTGAAAGTTTTAAGGTTTTTTTTTTCTTTTTGGAAATTTCGTTCTGGGGGGGGGGGGGAGAAGTTACTGCGTCAAAGGAAAAATGACTACTTTGGTACCAGATAGTATGAAGAAATCGGCTCTTCCCTGACGCGATGAGGGGACGCCGTGCGCATGACAATGTCCTCAATCACGTACGAATCAGCTGCCACGGAACTCAGTATTTAACATTTCAACATTTTCAGCGTCAGGGCCGATCCTAGCAGGTGTGCAGAGTGTGCGCCGCACAAGGGCGGCCAATGCAAGGGGCGGCCGCAGGCCGCATCATATAGTCCTTATAATCAAGCAAAATTCCTCAAGAATTTTTCACAATATAACTTTTAATAAGTAGAATAAATATGCTGATTTTTAAATGTTCAATTGTTAAAGTATGTGTCGATTTCCCGACAGCATAGCATAGTTTAAGAAAAATTGAATGTTAGGGAACATTGTGTTGGTTCACTGTCCATTAATATCTACTCTTAACACACATGCTTCATTTGGTTGCAAAGTTTGTGACAGAACCGGTAATTAGGCATGGATACAGGGGAGGGGAAAGGCCTCCTTCTGAAGAATGAAATGTTGCCGTCTAAAAGGAGCACCTAGGGCGGTCACTAATGTTTACCCCCCAAGCTTTTATAGACCTGAACAATGAAGACATATTTTATTTATTAAAAAAAAAGCTATACTGTTTAGATACTCTCGCAAGCATTTCAAACAACAAACTATGTAACAAACTATGTTTTAATAATCGTGGATGCGTGGAGAGAAAGTGGAAAATTACGACTCCCTTGAGAGTAACATATATGAATGACGAACTAAAATGTTGTACTTTTCCCCCTTTACGACAATTTTTCTGATTAAAATCTTGAATGAACTGCCCGGTTTCAGATCAGGTAGGAGGACAGGGCCCTTTCCCCGGGAAGCAAATTTAAATGTAGCTCCAAAACGAAGATCCTAAAGGATGTCATGACCTCCTTGACGAAACTAATGAAGGCTTAAAATTGCGTTTCTAGGACTTTACTTTCGGAAAATTTCGCTGGTTGAACCATCGATCTTAAGGACCCAATTAAGTCTCTGATTCACCTCTTCCACCTTAACTTAATCAAACGTAGCCTGAAAATGTTGGCTCCAAAATCCAAAACGTGTTTTCAGACGACAGCCCTTCCCATCATCAAACGTCATATAAAATTGCTTTGGCATTTTTCGAAATTTTTGTAGTGGAGGATCCCGAAATCCATTCGCAAATATTACTACCAAAGACAGTTTCAATTAGCGTCTTAGAGAAGCCCTTAATACCATCCCCTCTCACTTAACGTATTGAAAAACAAACTAAAATTGCGTTTTTCAAACATCAGTTTCAAGAACTTTTGGAGAAAGACCCCGGATCCCCCTTTTCTCCAACGCAATCGCTATACCTGAAAATTTCGTTTTTGGACGGTTTCGTGGAGCCACAGCTTCCTAAACTAGCCTGAACTAGCCTAAACTAGCCTGAAATTGACTTCAGGTTCAAAAACACAGTTCGTGAGGGCACACTGAACCCCTGACCGTTGTTAGTTAGTCCCATTGTTATCAAACAATGCTTAAAGTACGATTTTGGGACTTATATTTTTAAAGAATTCCGGAGGAGAACTGCCAGGCTTATGTAACTTTTTACGGCGCTAGGGCATATCCATCAATCGTCGAGGTGAGGTGGACAAAAGTCTATAGTTATATTTTTCAGAGATTAATACTGAAAAATATCCGAAAGGCTCGTAGAAGCTTCCAAGTTTTGTTAACGTCACCAAAGATAATATAAAATTGCGATTTTAGAAATATCCGCTTAAGAGCTTCAAAATCCTTCCTTCCCAAAAATAGCCTATAATGGATTTCAGTTCCGAAAAATATTTTGGTTCGGAATATTTTCATGTTTCAAATTGCGATATTTGACGTCAATTTCGAAAATATCTCCATGCACCTTGAATATACTTGACTCTTTTTTCCTTGAAACCAAACACAACTAAAGATTAACTAAAAATATTTTTCATACACCAATTTCGATAATTTTCTTGGAGCAATCCTCCTTCCCTGAACCCTTGACACCTCCCCCCACGCTTCCCCTTCCTCCGACCCTTCTCTGATGTCACCGAAGAAAGACTATAAAATGCATTTTTACGACTAGTAAATTTTGGTATTTATTACTTTCTTCAAAGATATAAATAGTACCTAAGGAGTTTCTTACTATAAAAAAAAATTCTTCCTTTTTATAAGATCATTCTTCTGTCCCCCCCCCCTTTTTTTAAATTCGAACTTGGCTTAGAAAAAACTTAAAGAAAGATTTATATAGACGTTAAAGATTAGTCAAAATATGCAAATTACTCTTGAGGGGCGGCACACTAGGTCTTTGCACTCGGGCGACCGACACCCTAGGATCGGCCCTGTCAGCGGTCAAAGTTCTTCGCTCCCAAAATCTGAGTGCCCAATGTTCTCGGTGGCCCGGTGCCCAATCTGATTCTATCCAGAGTAACTAAGAGATTGCTAAGAACATTTGAATAAATTACTAAGACATTTTGTGGTTTCCAAATTTTACTTACCAATGACGATAGGTCTCAAGAAAGTGCTCAACCCTACGAAACAAGTGGAGAATCCCATTGCAACCGGAAGCTTTTCTAGATCTAAGTATTCATTGAGCAAGACGGAATGATTGACAATTACGGCGCCATTTACAATGCCAAGGAAGATAGATGCTACCATCAGCGCTTCGAAGGAAACCAGAGGTAACAGGGCTGTCAACGTGCCCAGGACGATGAGATACAGACGAACCAAAGTGTTCCTTCGGATACATTGAAAGTCCGCAATCCAGCCGCATGAAAGACGACCCACCAAGTCACCGATGGAATAAGCTGATACAAGATACACTCCAATGTGAACGGGTACTCCGCTGTCTTGGAAATATAATAAAATCAAAAACTAATTCATGTCAATTACAAATCTTACTTTACAAGGATCAGATTTTCGGACAGTGCCTAACCAATCTTAATTTTCATAACACCAAACCATATGAAGTGCATTCTCTAGAAATGAAGAGATACTCGGAGAGGTGACACGGGCATTAAGGTTCGTATACACCAGACCCGGGGTTGGCAAATAATTTCAAGTGAGGTCCGGATACTTTTGAAAAATTACAAGCAATAAATTAAAAAAAAAAAAGTGCCAAAGCAATCGACAGATAACAATAAAAACCAAGAGAAAACGAACTTAAGTGACAAAAAAAAAAAAAAAGCATATAATTTTTTTATACTATAATCCAAAACAAAAGAAATTACAAAATTGCGAAAGAATTACGAAAAATGTTTGAAAATAAATCAGAGAGAAATAAATAATCGATAATTAAATATTGCATTCATTGAATTTGTGACTTCAGTCTTACCTACACGTTTATATGTTACGTCTTGTACATTACAGGAAGGTTTGTGCTTGATACTTTAACTCTTCGGGATTGGAAGTTCCATTTCGATGTACACTTTTTTTGCAAGAATTAATTATACAAGTAAAACGACGCTAATTTCCATTCAGAAAAATACAAGTATTCATGTATGATGCATAAACTAACGTACAAGCAGCAAATTATTATTTTAGAGGTGAATTTCTATCATAGTTAATTTGAAAGAAACTCAGAAAGAACTTTAAGTTTTATAAAATGTGCTGAAAAAAATTAAAAGAAAAAATGTACAAACCTAGTGCATAATCGATGATAACCATCAGAAATATGGCTGATGATGAAAAATAAATTGCATAAGCAATGGAAACAATGTAAAACGCTGGACTAGTTAAGACGTCCATTGCTAGAATCACATTTGGTAAACATCGACGACTTTTCGTTTCTTCCCCACTGTGAATTGCTGTTAAATTGTTGTCACAGGTCTTTAAAGTTTTTACTTCCTCGAAATTCTCTAGAAAAATAAATAGATGAATGAATAAATAAAAAAATAAAATAAAAAATAATAAATAAATACAATAATAATAATACACGATACGGAAAACCCCCAACAAAAACTGAAAATTATAAACAAATTGAGCATTTGAATTTTTTTTCAAGGAGTATTCAAGGACTTTTTAAGGATAAAATGAACTTTTCAAGGACTAGTTATGATTATTTGAAAGTATGAACTTTTCTACACTAATAATTAAAAAAATATAGATAAGATTTTTTTAAATAAATAAGTTGTTAATGGTGAAAATTTAGTGGAAGTCGTAAATTCGTCAATTCTTTCAGAGCACTAAATTTAACGTCGGTTTTTCAAAAAAAAAAAAAAATCCCAAACTTTTTTTTTCGATTTTTTTGGAAAACAAACAAAATCGGAGAAAATCCGAGGAAAAGTTAAAAAAAAAAAAAAAAAACTCTTTTTTTTATCTACCTTTTTGAAATAAAAAGCAAAATTAAAGGACTAAACTCAAATTTTGACATTTTTCGAAGTTTTCAAGCAAAATAAAACTTTTTTTTTCCCAATCAAGTTGTAAGGTTTTTTTTAAAAAAGAGTACAAACCTTGATAAATGAGTAGAGCCAAAGAGACTTTACTCTTATACTTAGAGTATCGATCCAGGAAACATGGTAAATGAGTCCAGAAAAGATATTTATTTTTATTAGTACAAATAATTTAAAAGTATTTCTTAATTCAAAAGATATTTACGCTGTATACAACGAGTTCTTAGTCATTTATACTTTAAAATAGACTTTGAGTTGTATGAAAGTGCAGTCACAGTTGCATAAATTTTACTCTTACTGAAAGTGCGCATTTGCACTTTCTCTTATTTTTTTTCCCGATAATACTAATCCTCCGTTGTATTAAATTGCTTGTTTTTTAACTAAATGATCGAAGTCTGAAGCTTTCAACGCAGAGGAAATATGCATCAAACAAGAGTCAAATTCTAACTTTTTTAGACGAAAACAAATTCTTTTACAACAAAACACCGCAATCTCGAAAAATATTTCTATTTGTCCCTAGTAGAACAATTTATTTTAATGAATATTTAAACATAGTAGTAAATGCCTGAATTAACTATGTGGTTAGCAACCCAACCACAGCAAGACACCATGCATCATGAAATATGCTATTAGCGTTGAATAGCCAACTTAATAAACAAAAGAGTACACACACTTTGATCCATACACAACTAGTGCCCGATTCATAGCTTGTAGTTTTAATGTACTGCGAGTCAATAACCATATTTGCATGTCTTTTACAGGGACGACCCGATGGATAGTCTTGGGAGGAAGTCTCCCAAAAATGTCCTTTTTCAGCAAATTTTAACTGACGACTCCGCAAAATTATCATCATTCGGCAAAATTCGCAGTTCCATTCGTCAAATTGAGAGTACCGCCATCCTAAAAATTTTAATTTGGGGCTGCCCTAGTCTTTTATCAATGTTTGTGCTTAGTTTTATGTGATCAGGTATAAAGTTCCGTGAGCTGTGAAAATTACTGCTTTCCACTTGTTAATGATCGGTGTTTAGATTAAGAGACAAACAATTCGTCAACCTGTTAGACAAACAATTCGTCAACCTGTACGCAATAAAATACCTTTTGCAAAAATTTCTGCTCTACGAGGATATGTTCTGAGCATTCTATTTAAAATATGTTAATCGTGCTGTCAGTTTACAAGATTATTCTGCCTTACTTACCTCTTTCTGGATAATGGAGTGTGAGAAATTTTTTTTCCAGCTTTAAATGGTATCAATAGTAACAGAAACTGATACGAATACGTGCTTGCACATTTTAATAAGTACTCTAAGTAACTCCTAACAGAAACTGATTTGAATACGTGCTTGCACATTTTAATAAGTACTCTAAGTCACTCCAACACCAATCACAATGGTCTCCCACACAGAAAACTCTGCTCTGACTTAGCTACATATTCTTTCCTTCGCAAACGTATCAAATTATCATTTAAATTTATATTTAACACAATACATACTGCTGTTTTCATAAATCTGAGGTATTCTTCGAAGATCATCTACGTACTGCATTTGCTGACAGTTATCTGAATCAACGAATTGTCTTTCTTTGTTCTTGTGCTGATTTCCTGATTGCTGAGAAATCTTCGTCGGCTCATCTGTGGTCTTCTTTGTCGTCGGTCTGAAAAACATTGTCCCTAAAACTGCATTAAGCATTATGCCTCCCAGTAAAAGAAACGTTCCAGATAGCCCATAATAGGACATGAGAAAGTTCGTGATAGGTGGGAACACAAACGATCCAGCAGATGAACCGGAATAAGCAATGCCCAATGCCACTGCCCGATATTTGGTGAAATTCTGGTTCAAAATGACATGGGTTAATGGTACAATCATCCCGACTCCGATGCCTGAAAAAAAGAATAAATAATAATAATAATACGGAGTAAGTCGAATGAAGAAAGCGAATTGTTCTTTTTATTTTCATCGGGTGGAATCTTACTAGTTAATAACTAATGTGTTTTGGAATCACGTGCCCAAAAATATCAAAAAATCACTTATAGGTCGAAAATGAGCAGAATTTCAACACTGTGAATGGATCACGATGTTGGTGTTCAAACTCAAACAAAAACGGTTAAATCAACAAAGCACTTTTGATGGGCCAATGCAGTCAATTACGTTTTCCAATTAATTGGCGATGTAACTAATTCTGTAGTTTGAAAGTTATATTAGTAAACCTATTTTGAATTAATGGTTCGTAAAGTAGTTTTTACTATGCTTTTTAACAATTTGAAATTTTAAATTGACGAATGCGCAAAACTAGCACTTTAAACATAGGCTTTTGTTTGAACACCAAAAAATAGGCCAGTAATAAAATACACGGACAGTATATCTGAGAATTAGAACGGAATGAAAGAATAAAATTATTTTCATCAAATCGTAATAGTACATAAAAAAAGTTATCTAGTTACGTTCTAAATGTTTCCTTACTTCTCTATAAATATTACACACAACAGTTTTTAAGTGCGAATGAGACAAATATATTTCCAATGCCTCCGCTAAAGAACTCGAGAATACATGAATAGAGGCTAAAGCTTTAGACTAGTGGTCGCTAGTCACCAACAGGCTACCATTTCATAGCAAATAGCAACCAAAGAACCAAGTACGCAATCGCAAAAAGTGGCGATCATGCGTTTTTTTTTTTTGTTAAAATTAATATCGCGCTATGACAACAAAATTCCAATCCTATTCGAACCCATCTCTTGAGTCTCTGGTAAGCGTTATTTTGAGTTTCAACAAATATTTTTTTTTCATCGTTCATTTAAGAC
Source organism: Uloborus diversus (assembly GCF_026930045.1). Lineage (NCBI taxonomy): Eukaryota > Metazoa > Arthropoda > Arachnida > Araneae > Uloboridae > Uloborus > Uloborus diversus. Next base: position 163,514,406 of record NC_072731.1, on the reverse strand, counting down.
CGACTATTTTCAATTAAAGTAGCAAAACCAATTGTTCTTGGTGTTTTTACACCTACTAGCTTTTTGCGCTGTGCATACTTCTCTTAAAAACTAGCTACCAAAAGTGCAAAAGTGGCTACCATCTTTTAAGACTTTGGTAGCCAATGGCTACTGTTCAGAGTTCACAGTCTAGAGCTTTGATCGGAGCGAAAGACTTTTTTTTTTTTTTTTTTCAAAATTGAGTTAGCCATGATTTTACCATTTACCACCTTTTTATGCAGAGACATATTTAATTCTTGCACAACAAATCATTTATTTAGAGGCAAAAATTCCTATTAAGTGCAACGAATTATGAAACCTGGTAGAAAAACCCATAAAAAGTTAGAATTATTTTTTACCTTCAAAGGGAAAATAAAAACAGAAAGCTAGAACTGAAAAGACTCAAAAAAAAAAGAAGCTATTTTTACTCCCTTTTGTAAAAAAGGAAGTATTGTATTCGCGAAAAAATTTTCATTAAAAAATCGACCTCAATTTTCATTTTACTCACCCCCGAATGAATGTTGAGTTTTTTTTTTCGACTTGACCACACGTGGATAAGTAAGTGCCTAAAAACGTATAGACACTCGAAACATCCATTTTAACGATTCCAGAGTTAATTACAACAAGTTTTCTCGTGACGTCTGTATGTACGTATGTGCGTATGTATGTCGCATAAATCAAGAACGGTTTGCCCTAGAAAGTTGAAATTTGGTACGTAGACTCTTAGTGGGGTCTAGTTGTGCACCTCCCCTTTTGGTTTCATTCGGGTGTTTCTAAAGGGGTCTTTTCCCCTTTTTGGGGGAAAATCATTGTTAATTTCGATGTAAACTCAAGTGGTGTTATAATTTGGCGAACACTTGGCGATATATCACCAGTTTTTAGTCACCAAGTTTTGTCGCAAACTTGGCGACAAATTTGGCATTTTTTAAAAAAAAAATCTGTTTTAATTTGGTCACTGTTGGTGATATTTAGAGTTTAAACTATTGAATCATATTTATATTGCCAGTAATGGGGAAATGACATTATATTGGAGTATAAGGAAGTCATGTGATGCACACATCAGCGCGTATTTTATTGTTTAACAGTTAAATGCTAAGAATTTTTCTCATGTAGCTGCGAGGAGGTTCTATGAAATTGCTTTCTGATCAACGAAATGGGAGTAAAATAGCTATCGACATGATGCCGAAAAGTCACACACACACACACACACACACACACACACACACACACACACAAAGAAAAAAAAAAAACGAGGCTAAGTAGAAAACAAAAAGAAAAAATCAAACTTTCTTAGAACGGTATTTCTGAAAACAAAGTTTCAAAAAATAAAGATCTTGGGTGTGAAGAAATGGGTTTTAGTAGCAGTTCTGAAAATTACAAACTATCACCAAAAATAAACAATGCCCTCCGAAAACAAGAAATTTCATACCTTGCAAAGCTCCATATAATAAAATTAGATGCTGCATGTGAGAGACACAACTGCATATACTAACTGCTAATGCAGCTACGATGCATCCAAATGTTGCTAGCAATCGTATGCTAATGTAATGGCTGAGGAAACCGGATAAAGCACCTGTAAGAGTAAAATGATCCATTTAGACTGGTACATATTTTGTTAGGTAACTAGTCGCAGGAAATATTGTTATCTTCAAACAGAAATGGCTCATCGGACATATGATGATCAGCAGTCAGAGTTAAAACATGATCGAAAATATTCCTGTAGTCTTTCCCATTTACAGATCGATTGCAAATACCGTTTTCCAAGCCCTGCTTCACCCAAATGATAACTGCAACAGGTGACCACAAGGTACAATGCAATCTTAATCATACTTTATCTGTGATTGGTGACAAATTTGTGATCTTGCACTACCTCCGTATCCAACCCAAATTTCAACTCTCGTCAGAAAATTTGGCTTTCTTCGTTTGCCTTCCCCATAATTCATGTGTGTGTATTTGTCCATTGTCACCACACTTTTAACTATTTGGATAAATAGTTTCTTGCCTGCTATTCAAAATGCATATTATAACCTAAGGATTCCCAAACGTTTCTGATACGCGGCACCCTTTGAAGAATTATAATTTTATCATGATACCCTTGCTATTTGTGTTCTACAGATATACTATATTGATATCGTGGGAAATTCGTGGCACTCCTACCCTCTCCTTGCGGCTGGAAACCTCTGGCACAACCCAAAGATTTCAAGCACCTATTTACTGTTCTTGAAGGTGTTTTAACGCAATAATTTTCCCAGGCGTTTGCTAAATTTTTAGCTGACATGCATCCATTAGATTTGCACAGTAATTTTAAAGTTTTGTCCTGACCCTTTACTTTTAGTTTTGGCCTTCCTTGAGAGTTCTAATATTGAAAAAGTCTCGATATCTTTTTAGAACTAATTTTAAGGTGCTTCAATGTTTTCTTTTCTTTCTTTCATTTTTTTTGAAGCCACATCTAGGTCTTGCAAAATGTTAATTCTAATTGCTGATGTACTATTGAGCAAGTACAAACGTTCTATCCGTTTTTCGTAAGCCAAAAAAAAAATAATAATAATAATAATAATAATAATAATAATAATAATTAAAAAAAATAATAAAATAAAATAAAATAAATACATAAATAAATAAATAAAAAATAAATGAATAAATAAATAAATAAATAAATAAACAAATCGTAAAATGAACAGTATCTATCATCGTATATAACCCCCATTGCTATGCTATTTATAACCTCCTGATCGGTTTTGGAGGGAGATGAATTCCACGGTGGTACAATTTCGGAGGTTATTAGTAAAAAAGTCTTGGATGGCATTCTTCACAGCATCTCAAAATCATTAAAGAGTTTTTGACAGTCGGAACTGTTCAAAGCACGAAATAGGTGACAGTCAATTGGTGCCAAGTCAGGAGAATAAGGTGGTCGGCATAAAAGCCCAGTAGCTTTTGGGCCAGTGAATGACAGCAGCATGTGGTTTGACGTTATCATGATAACGGATTACACTGCGACGATTGATGAGACCTGGCAGCTTTGCAAACAAATTTGAAGGCAGCTTGTCTAATTGTAAATAATGAAGGCATCATTAATGGTTAGGTTGGGTGACAGGACAGTCTAGTGAGATGCACATCAACCAGTTATTGTTTTCTCCACTATAACAGCTGTTTCCAACACATTTTGTTCGAAGTAAGTTCACCTGTTTCTCATGATATATGATTAATAATTTTGAAGTAGAGCTCAATGTCAACGGTCTTTTTACAAATCAGAATGAGAAGTTTTTCAAGCAAAGGAAGAAAACATCGAAATGAGCTGTCCTGGCAAAGAAGTTTTGCAAACAAAAAGTCGGGAGGGGTTTACTTTTGGGAAAAAGGGCGGTGGTCATAACACCCCTGAATGAATTCATATAAATCACCATACTAAGGTTGGCAATTGCAGTAAAACCAGGGGTGTCCACCAAGATCAAGGCGCAGACTGGGCCATTGAAATTTTTAGGGGGGGGGGTTCTAAAGGGTATTTTTGTCATTTGGGGGGGGCTCATTTCGATATTAAGGGGGTGCACCTCTGCCCTTAGGGGGTAAACAATCTTGGTAAAAACCATATGATCTGGGGGGTTGTTACCCTCTCCCCCACCCCTCCTTCGTTGTGCCCCAGAATCGGATTCTTCTCAGGAAAGATTTTTTTAAAAAAAGAGGGGGGGGGGGGGTTAGATGCAACAAACATTAAGATTACCTGCTCTTCAGACTAATTTATTCTATCTCAGAAGCCTACTTTAAATTTATTTATTTTGGCACATAATTTATCATTCAATTTTTTTCAACATGACATTCAACATTTTTCTTCGAACTTTGATATTTTTTAATTCTTCGACATTTTTTTCCAGTAATGTAGATCAAAAAGAAAGACATTCGGCGCAAGCAGACTCGATATACACTAATAAGCCGGAGGTACTTTTGAAATAAAATAAGAATGTCTATGAGAAGAATTTGCTTCATCAATCAATGCGTTCTACAATCAGGAAGGATGTCGTTGGTGCATATTTTTTTTATCCTTTTCGTTGCATTTGAGTTCTGTAATGCAGCAGTTACTGGTGTAGGAAGTAATCATAAGATTATGCTGTTCGATATTTTTGACACCGAAAAAAGATCAATGTTGATAAAGAAATCATTGATATTTATCTCGTTTCCCGAAACACGTCGGTTATAAAACTAAAAGATCTTCGACTTCATGTATCACCACTTTCGTTTAAATGTACAGCATTTTCCTTTCATTCGATTTGTAGTCAGTCCTTGATGAACAGAAAAATTACCGGTTCTTATTGTCCTGATATTATACAATATTCAATGCTGAAAACGATTTTTTAAAAAGTGTCTAACAATATTTTGGGTTTTCAAAAAATATTTTCATGCATCGCAAAATGTTTTTGAATTTTCGAGGTTAGCCAGGAAAATATTTTTAGTTTAGATATTTTCAAGGGTCGAAAGACAGTTTAGATTAATTAGATGTTTGAAGATGATGAAAAATTCTTATCATCCTTTTGGTACAAGAAATATAAATAAATCGCCCCCCCCCTCATTGAAAGATTTCTGGATCCACCCTCGGGCCCACAGAATAAAAAGGTTTGGGAATCCCCGGTGTCTTCACACAAGCGTGAGACGTTGAAATATCCCGTTTTCTGAAGTGAAAGAATGGAACACGATGTTTCAAGCAAAAGTCGTTGGGTAGAATTGTTTGAGCATTTTCTCACCAATAGTAAATGTAAATCATGTAAAATTTCGTATAGTTATTGAAGACATTTTTTATATTTACCAATTCCTGAAGTATCGGTAGAAAGGGTTTTTTTTGTTTATGGATAATTTGTAAATTAGCGACAAAACAGTTGCAAATCGCAGTTCTTAGAGCAATGTTGATTGTAAAAATACAATGCATGACATACTCCCAATTAGGGATGGACCAAAAATTCAATACTGGTATTCGGTATTTTTGAAACGTGGTACCATAATACCGGTATTAATACCGGTATTTGAAATATTTCAAAAGATGCTTTAATGTTGCCACATTTCATAATTTTGTTCAAAATTTGCATTATTTATGAAAACGTTATTGTGAACAAATATAAAATGAAGGAACAAATGTCATTATAAAAAACCAATAATAATAAAAGATAATGCATCTATTGAATTGTCTCTAAAAAATTGCTCAAAAAATGTTTGAAAACATATTGTTTCGTTGCCACATTTCATTATTTTGTGCAAAAATTGTATTATTTATGAAAACGTATTGTGAACAAAAATAAAATGAAGGAATAAATGTCATAATAAAAATCAATAATGGTAAAAAACATAATGCATCTATTGAATTGCCTGTAAGCCAGAAACTCATTTTAGTGCTCAACTTTCCTACAGTTGAAAATACTTTTTTTTGAATTCCCGCAGGTCGGTGGTACTGTTAACAATGCGCGACACACCTCCTCTAAGTGTCTTGAAGTCCTTCATCTTCAAATAGTTCAGTCTATTGCGTGTAATTTTCAGATAATTCCTTTTTTGTGTGTATGTGTCTCTTTTGTACTGTGCGAATTATTATTATTATTACTTTTAAATTTATAGCTAACTGTAATTTCTTTCCGAGAGACGGTGCTTTTCCAATATTAACATCATTTTCTCTTAAGAAGGAGAGTTTTGTGCTTGGTTTTTATTAGCATTTTGGTTTGAAATTTACGATAAAATTGACTAAATTTGAACTTATTAGTTTCTCATATTCATTTTCGCTTCATTTCCAAAATTCTTTACAGTTATAATTATGTAAATATTGAAAATATGCTTCAATTTATTATGCTTTACCTCTACGTAAAATATCTTCAAGGCACTACATAATTTCTAAATATTAGCAAGCCAAGTTTAACCAAATGGCGAGACTGGGAAACAAACCAATACTGGTGACAACAAATTACCATTTGGTATACTAGCAAGAAAGGTTTTTATCAAAATTAATATGGTTGAGACACAATTAAAGAAATCATAAAGTATTACTGCAAATGATGGTTAGAATAAATTGTTCATAGGACAAATGCATTCAAAATTACACTCAAAATAAACTTTCACAAAAGGGAAGGAGAGTGATCAGGAAAATGGAAAAAATAAAAACGTAGCGCACTAAAGTGCACGAAAACACGATCATCTCACCATCTTGTAATGACAATATCATTCTGCAATCTTTCCGCTACTTTTGTTTAATGATATTCTATTAGTTCGTGCGTTTTAAGGCAAATTTTTACATCAATAGATTGATTTTGGTTCTGTATCATTGAGAAAGAAATGTACATTTAAAATGTAAGTTGATACTCAATAAGTTAAATTGAAAAATCTCTTAATGGAAACTGTTTATTAATTTCAGCTAATACCGAAAATACCGGTATTTTACCTCAGCAAATACCGGTATTACGAAATTGCAAAATTGCTCGAAATACCGGTATTCGGTGTACCGGTATTGCAATCACTACTTCAAATCATCATATACATTTTTAAACATAAAATCAAGACCAAATATAGCCAAAAAAAAACTTGTACATTAAAAAAAAAACACTACTACATCAATTCTTCTTTTTAAGATGTTCATGTCTGCTATTTTCGGTAATAAGCACTAACTTAAAAAAATATGCAACTTTTTTTTTCTCTCTGTAATACACTTGCAGTTGCCTAAAATTGTTAAGTGATTCGTTTTGGATATCCGATAAAACTGATCCCCTTAAATGTATCCCCTCCGCTACCCACAAAGTTTGACACATCGCTTAGTTAGAAGAAGACTGTCACAATACGAAGAAATTAAATTTAGCTCGGAAGGAAATTTGCTGTAAAAAAAGTAAATTGGCTTCGCTCTCCGGTGATTAATATTGGAACAAAAAATCTGTCATTTTTTTCCAAAGAAGATGTCATTTGAAGCCCTTTAAGCAAAAAAAAAAAAAATTAAAAATTTCGTACTATGGCCCCCCTTTTTTTTTTCCAAACGAGCGTGTCTCTAGAAGACAAACTATTAAAGTACTCAAAACTAGTAAAGGTAAATACATTTATGTATAATAAATTTAACTTCAGGAATACTTTAAAGGGTTTAGTGTAATATTGAAAAAAAAAAAAAAATTCTAAGCACATATTTTTTTCTCTAGAATTTTTTGAAAAATTTGTTGAAACGTTTCTTACCTGTCACGCACATGAAGAATCCGGATATCCCAGAAGGCCAAGCGGCATCTTCTCTGTTTATCTCAAAAGCATCTACCAAAGCATGGAATATGACTGCGTTAGACCTGAGCACTCCTAAAATGCAGAAATTCACCCAAAACGCAGCTACTGCAACAGCAAAATTCGATTCAATGTTGCATTTCAACCGATTGTGGGAAACAGAACGAGCCATTTTGATGGCGGGCCAACTGAGGAAGCATCTTCCGCAAAAGAATGTGTTGATATCTTTCTCTGGAACAGTGCCAGGTTGTTCGGACATCCATGTTCTGACTGTGGATCTGATTAGTTTCTCTGCGGATTATTTATTTTAAAAGAATGAGATCACATCAGTTAAATAAGAAATTATTATGACCATAATGTTCTCATATTTGCAATCCGTAAATAAAAAGCGGTAGATTAAAAACAAACAGTATTTAATATGTTTTGCGAGGTTTCCTTTTTCTGAAACTTGTGTTGACTTTATTCTCTTGATGATGCTTCCTGATGAGTGATTTCAGAACCGAGTAAATCTCTCGAATGATTTCATAATCGAATGATAGGTTATCGAGTCATTGTTTCGAAAGACTTTGGTTCTCGAAATTTAAATATTCAATCAATTTATTTGCTTTAACAAAGGGCCGCCGAGAGCCAAGGTGGGTCCCTTGTTAGTTTGGTCGCTAGGCCCCCTTCCCCCATAAAACTCGTCAAACTTATGGTGGGTTAGACCGGGGCACGTTTACGCAGTGCCCTGTTTTCAAAACGAATTATAAATGGAGAGCCAACAGTCATAACAGATTGATGCTGCTCTCTACCACATGTTCGCATAAGTTTTTGAGCATCAGTCGAGCTTTGATCTAGCATGCAGAAATAATAATCTGTTTTTTACCAAGTTGAGTAAGTTTTGTGTTGGACGTTTTTAAGATTATTGTGAATAAATAATACTTTTTTAAATAAATCCATTGAGACATGCTACACACGAGGCCGTTAGTTGGATCAATTATTCGAAAAAGTTGCCAGTCAACTAGTTGACTGGCGTTTTTCGTTGTCACATTGTCTTCACAAGAGACAACATACTTGAATCGACTATTCTTAGTTGAATCAAGTCGCATTTATCCGAGTAGCTGCTGTACAACACTATTAAAACTGTATAGAGTGGACTCAATTAGTCTACTCGTGTTAAGAGCGAACGCTTGCCAATGTCCCAATGAGTTGAATCATTTAAAAGGTCATTCAACTTCTCGGGATGAGAATGGTTGCGGCACACGTCACACGTGCCTGATGTGTTTGATGACTGTCTTGTGAAAAATGCCAAGCGATTCCTTTATTTTTCTACCTGGTTATACATTCTGATAGCCAGGGGTGCCCACCCTCCTAAGGGCAAGGGCGTACCCCCTCCCGAAATTTCGCGAAAACCCACCCAGAAAGTAAGAGCCCCCCAAAAGTAAAAAATGCCCCTCAAAACACCTCCCCTAAAAATTTCAATGGCGCAGTCTGGGCCATGACCCCCCCCCCCCTAGGTGGGCAACCCTGCTGATAGCCGCCTGTTCGAAAGATGATTCAACGCAGTTGCCTTGATGAAGGAGGCTTGAAAAAGTTCTCCAGGTTTACTTTTTGACGTCTGGAACTTTGTTCTGGGACAATGGAACAGAATTTTTAAAAATGGATCGTAAGGACGAATCGGTTAAAACGGATCGTAAGATCACTTTATTTGTTAACGCAAAGTCATATTTGAATAAAACAGTGGTTCCCAACCTTTTTTTAACGCGGATTGCACATCAGACATAGGACATAGGATGGTATCTCATGGGCCAAAACGCATATGAAATTTGAAAAAAAAAAGAAAAGAAAGTGGATAACATATCAAAACATAGAAAACGGCAGAAAATTGCAAGCCATGAATTACTGTCATTATTAACTGATGGTTATATTTTATAAATGAGAAATATCTGTTTTCCAGAAATCAATTTCTGAATGTTTGGCTGCAAATTTGCAACTTTTTGATAAAATGGCTGTATCTAGGAAAACAAAACACAGGAAAGAAAAAAATTAAGTTCAAGGCAAGTTAAAACGGGTTAAGTGGAGAGATGGTTATTGCTTGTGACTCGGCGGGGATTGCTACAGGTTCGTCAAAGTCGGTTTCGCAGTTGTTTTGGGAAGTTCTAGAACGTGACTTTTGATTCAAAAAATTGAACAAAACGGGCCACATGGATTCGTTTCGCAGGCCTCATTTGGCCTGCCGGCCGTAGGTTGGGCATCACTGCCCCAAAGCTTCCGTAGAACCTTATCGCGAACGAGAGAGGCAGATCAGTCATTTAGAGGGTTCAGGAAGTACAATTGGAACTTGGTTTTGGGAAATTAATGCTTTTTCACGTGATTGAGCATGGTTTTTGCTGTATTTTGGAATAATTTGCATCGAGTATATACCCTTTGCCACCCCTCCCCTGGAAAAATTAGAAATGACGGGCCTGAAGAGAGGGAATCGTTTAGTCGGGAATTAGATTCTGACTAAATATTCCGCCTCTAAGAATTTCGAGTTACACACTCATTCGAAAACGTGCACAAGAAAATTCAGCGAAAAAATATTTGTCGTGTGAGTAATAGTTAGATTTTAACAAAGAATATGTTGGTTTAAACGACACCTCAGGGCCGTAGCCTGGGGATGGTAATAGCGGACAATTCCCTACTCTTTCTTATGACTATGCCCTACCTTTGAAATTACATGCAAAAAGAGTCAAAATTTCCCGAGGAAAGTCCCCAAAACACCTTCCTATAACATCAACAAAGTTCCTCTGAAATTTTAGGAACTTGACTTTCCAAAAATTTCCGGAGGAGGTAAAATTTTTCTCGTCATCAAAAATGACCCTCAGTCGCATTTTTAATGCTCCAAATTTGGAAAAAAAAAAAAAAAACTGAAAGGGAGAGTTCCAAATTTCCATGGATGAACGATTTCTCTAATGTCATGAAATACGGCCGATAACTGTGATTTTAGGATTTTAACGCCGGAAAATTTCCAGAGGAAAGATTTTGAACATCGCTTCTCTTTAAAATCGGTGAAGGCGATCTGAAATTGCGTCATATCAGAACTTCAATTTGGAAAAGTTTGGAGGAATTTTTCCGAATCCAAAGATGGTTGAAAAATGTGTTTTTAAAACTCTCACCTAACATCGTCGAAGATCTGCTGCAGTTGCGTTTTTGGAAATTCAGTTTTAAAAAATTACCGGGAGTAGTCTCTGAACTCCTTTCCCTAACGTTACCAGGGATGGCCTGCAAATGTGTTTTCAACACTTATATTTAGAAACATTTCCGTTGAAATTCTCACAAGCCGCCACTTACTTATTAAAGCTTCAAATGCCTCAGGTTTCACATCGTTGCATAAATTTGCCTGCAGAAACTAAGGATATGGAAAAATTCTAATATTGTATTCTATAACTAACCATTCAAATAATAAAAAATATTTATGTAATTAAGTAAATTTCAGTGAAAAGTTGTGCCCAAGACAGAAAGTTTTCATAATTAGCAAGTATAATATGTTTAAAAATGAGTTTCTTCACTGTAAGCGTACATTATATCAGTTCAGTTTCACGTGCGATTAACCTTGGGGCAATTCCACAGAAAAGGGGAAAAGGTGGCAGAATTTTAAAATAATCTTTTTCTCACAATTTTGGTATCAATGGAAAAGTAATTATCTGAAGTGTATGGAAATAACAAAAATATGCAACAAAAGCAAAATTAATTAGAGTTCTGAGGCTTCAAATCAGGTTGTTATGACCATGTTCTTACGAGTAACTTTTTCATACGACTTAAGAATGGCTGTTTGATACTTGCACTGTCGCATTTTTCAAATATTCTCTCTAAAATATGCTTCTCAGAACTCTCTAGAAGAGTTATATACAAAAAAATTGCACTTTAACTGCAAAACTTAATTTTTAAGGATTTTTTCATATAAGGCATTTTTGTAATTCTACGTCCGACACCAAATTGGCTGAAAGTTTATACTATGTAAAACTGAGTGGAGATTTTTACAAAATATTTTGTCTGCAAATAAACATTTTAAATGCAATTAAAAATAACCATTTAAATTAAATTTCAAAAAACTAGTTATGCTGAAATAAATGGTCAGAAAAATTTCTACGTCCGACACCAATATTTTCCTGACTGAAACTAGGTTTATAAGTATACGAAAATTCCTGGTTAAATTAAATAATTCACACATGCTATTCATGCCTGATTATGTATTTATATTTATATTTTACATAACATAAATTTAAAGAACATATACACAATATTTTGACTAGGGAAAATATCTGAAGATAAGAAATGAGTCTCATATGTTTATCAATAGCGATTAATGTAGTTATGTATAAAATTATGAATATTTAAGAAGCATTAGGGTTCTCAGTTCAAAAATAACACTCTTCCCTTCCCCAGTTTTCACTTAAAAACTCTCAGGTATTTTTGGTGAACTCACAACACTCTTGTTTGTGCCTAGAAATTCTCAGTTTCGTTTTCAACAATTCGTAACCAACATACAAATTTCTTATTATTTGTTAATAAGTTAGATTTTTCTTCATTAAAATTCTACAAATCAATCTTCATTTCTTTTCACCCTAGAGATTGAGTTTTTTGTTGTTCACATAGAGATTGTAAAAAAAAAAAAAAAAAAAAAAACTTGACAAAATGCGTCTAATCTCTCTTGTTCTCGTTATAGTATTTTCCTTACTTTATGAGTGAAGACTTAAAATACGAATTTCCTGAAATGGTATACAGATATTGATACATTAGGGGTGTCCATCTCCCCAAAAGCAATGAGATCTCCCCTGCCCCCCCCCCCCAAATCCCTCAAGAACACCCAGAAGAATAATATTTTGTCAGAAAAACAAAGAAATGTCTTGAAAAACATTCCTTGTAAACAAGTTCTATGACATAACTTGGGCTATGACAGCCCCTCTCCCTACATTCTTTTTGCATAAAATTTTTAGTTTCAACTTATTTCAATTTTCACAAAATTATTTGATTTTTCACAAAAAATGGAGCCCTGGGAAAAATTCTGCACAGACCCCTGTTATGCATATTTTCCCCTTTTTTATGCTTTAAAATACCATAAGATATAATTCCATACACAAATTAAGAGTTAAACAGCTTTTTAAGATGTTGATTTCATATCGGATGTTGTCTGCTTTGCACATTCTACGTCCGACACCAAGGGAGAAAAAAAAATTTGTGCTATTTATCTGTGAATTAATTTGGTGAAAAAGGAAAAATGATTCATATTTCAACTTTACTTTTCAACATTCAAGTAGTCAAAAAATCTGAAAACAGTTCATTGAGCTGAAATTTGGGTTTTTTCAACATACGTCAATTTTTAGTTCCCCTCTCATCTACGTCCGACACCATGAGGTTTTTTATTTTTAATATTTATAGTTTGAATTTTTTTTTCAGAAATTCTATAAGTTTTTATATTGTTCCTACATATATAAGTATTGAGAAAAAAATTTGCTCAGTTCATCCATTTTAACTCTGAAAAATATCAACCTTTATTGGTAAATTTCGTGCAAATTCTACGTCCGACACCGTGGAATTGCCCATTGGATTCAATTGGTTTTATGCTTGCATAATCAAGCGTCAATGTTCACTCCTTTTGGTCCTGGGATTCAGGGGGTAAAACTGTTTAAAGGGACAAAAATATTGACTTTATTGACCAAAATTTATATAATACTGACCAATACTGACTAAATATTGACCAAATACTGACTAAAATTTAAAAACTTAACAAACTTTGGCGTAACAAAAAAAAAAAAAAAAAAAAAAAAGAGTATTATACTTAGTGAAATAGATGCTAGCTTTATTTGTAATGAGCAGCAACATAATGTAAAGCTTATTTGGTATACATTTTGACTAAAAGTTATGAGTTTAATTTATTTACTGAATAATGAATAAATTTTTTTTGAAATTAGGAAAATAAAATATCTTGTAACTGCTCAAAATATTATTAGGTGATTAAGAGCAGTGTTTCCTTCACATTTTTTTCCCTTGAGAACTCACTGGAAAACAAAACTTTAAGAAAAATTCTGATATCAGGAAATAAAAAGTGAAAAAAATCTATAAATCGTACATTTATTTCTGTAAACTTTTAGTTTAAAAAATATTTTAGTAAAATCCAGAACTCATTTAAAAGATTGTTTTATTTACTATTCAGCAAATATTTTTTTACGTACAGAAACTAAGGTCACTTTTACAGCAAGAACTTATGAAGAAAGTTAAAGGCAACAAATCAATTTTTAACAATTTAAACATAAATTTTTCTCATTTTGAACTCTCACACAAATGTATATCTTATTGCTCTGATATTATCTTTATCTTACTTTACACTTTGGACAAAAATAGAAAAGTTTTTCTAAGAGATTTTTTTCAATGATGATAAGATGCAAAGTATTATAAGAATGTCAAGCATAATTAATGGTTGTATAAATTTCAAGATAAAACATCCAGACGATGCTCTTATGCAGTGAAAACAGAAGTGAAAACAGTCTGGTAAATATTGTTACAAATTCTGTAAATAGTAATTATTGTAGTAACGTAACCTGTAAATAGTTTCCCGTAATGAATATACAGCCCCTGTACATTCGGCTGAAGTATACGAACCCCCCCATTTCTTTTTTTTTTCATTGATAAAATTTGATAACGGTCTACTATTTTCCAGAAGCGTTTGGAATTTTGTGGAATATTTGAGAGATTTCTTTCGATGTTTATAAAAGCGTCCCGCGTGATAAAAAGTTAGTTTCGATTGAGAATTTGTTCTGAGAGTGTATTAGCTCTGTTTATTGCGAGGCATTTCGCTGTGTTGTTTTCGTATTTGGAAGTAAATACGTGTGTAACCGTTGAGTTTACGGTGTTGAGTGATATTTGTTTAATTGCTGATGATTAATTTAGCAGTTGTTAACGATTTCTTCTGTACATAGTGTAAATAAAGCTCCTGTGTTTTTAATCAAGAACTGTGTCGTCCTTTCAAGAAAGTTGGAAGTCGCAGCGGATCCGTTACAATATGCAAATAAATTTGAATACTAGTTTATTTTCACAGACGTTAGTATAGAGTAATGCTTGTGAGAATTTATCATACACAATACATTTAAAAATATTGTGGGCGTGAGCAATAGATTGTAGTGTATTAAAAAATACAATAATTTTTCTGTGATACTTGAGCATTACATTTGTTAAATATGTAAAGCCAGGGGTTCTCAAACTGGGTGCCGCGGTACCCTGAGGTGCCGTAGGAAGAGGTGAGGAGTGCCGCGATGTGTCTGAGGAGTCGAAGAGTGCGCCAACTAATGGCTAGTAAGGAAATAATCCTTTTTCTGATGCAGTGCAATTCCCTAGATCCTCTTTCATTGTCATCAAAGAGCCTAACTGATGATAAATCGTTATCAATAAGCCAAGCCATTTTAAGTGCCGGGCAACAGTGCAACAAAAGTTGTTGTAGAAGTATCAAGGGGTAAAACTGCTTGTAGAGTCAAAAATTTTAGTGACCAAAATTTATTAAGCACTAACTAAATACTAAAAAACATTTTAAAATATCGACTAACTTTAGAATAATAATCAGCAGTATTATGCATTGTAAAATGGATGCTTGTTTTATTTGTAATGTATGGCAATGCTTAATTTGTAATGTGCTCTGGGGTTTTAGGCAGATGTTCCGGTTAGTGGTCTAACGCGGAACCCCCAGGATTTAGTCATTTTATCCAGGGGCGTAGCTAAGGGGGGGGTTGTCCCCAATCCCGCCCCCCGAAACGCTTGTCTCAAAAAAAAAGAGAAGAGAAGAGAAGAGAAGAGAAAGAAGAAAAAAAATCAGAACGACATTTTTCTAAGCAACAGAAGTCAAAAATTCACTTCACTCCCCCCCCCCAATGCCATTGAAAATCTGCTACATGAGTGACCCTCAAGTATAAAGACGCCTCCCTCTGCTGCGACAATTTTTCGATAATTGAGTGAAATTTGACACTTCGCTTTAGAAATGAGATTGATTTGTTTCATCCACGTATATGTAGCCTTTCTTTGTCATTGATTCTGCAAATTGTTAAATTTGTTTAATTTTATGAGCGGCGCAGTGGGAATATTGCATACAGTAGAATCTGTATGTTTTTCGAATTTCACAGGAAAAATAAAAATCGAGATAAAGAGTTTTGGAGATACGGGAGCTTTAAGAAACTTTATAGAAATTCGGAATATGATGGTGAAAGTTTGAAATTGATACTAAAGACAATTAGTACAGTAAAATTAGGCCAAAAAAATGGCCAAACCCAAACATCCAAAAAAAAAAAGTGAAACCTGTTGCAAATTACTTCTTACCCTTCCAGCAAGAAGGGGTAAAAAGTCCCAGCACTTTGCGCGTCGGGTTTTGGGGGGAAGGGGGGGAGACGAAATAATCCTCTATTTAAATAAGAATAATTTCTATTACTTAAAAAAATTCTGAAACCTCGCAGAAACCACTCTATAATAGTAAAACAATAAACTCTCACATAAAAAATTCTAATTAACAGGAGTGTACAGGCGGGGGGGGGGAGGAATGGGGGGGGGGTGTCCATGGAGCAGCTTTGCGTCATTGGAATTTCTAAGGCATTTTTTTCAAGGGGTATTTCTTTCTTTATGGAGGACTTTTATTCTTGATGGGTACTCCGTCACACTTAAGGGGTGCACCATCGCATTGAGGGGGGGGGACCCCTGAATTTACATTCCAAAATCACAGTGAGTGCACATTTGCAGTGAAGTTCACGAAAAAATTTCCCTGACTTAAACTTTTCCGAAGTACAAAATGCCTCACAATGATATGGTAATGTCAGAATGATAATTCTAAAAGATCTAAGCGAGCTCAGTAACCAAATTATTTGTGACTGGAGTTATTAAACTGTTTAGAGAGCTGGAAAAAAAAATTCCTGTGCAGCATAAAAAAAGTCCAAATTGACCAAAGTTTCCCTACTTCTTCTTGATTAACTTACTTCAACTTTTCTACAATCTTTTGCCATCACCGTAAGGGTGGGACAAACCGGAATTGCCAATAGAGAGACGGGCAATGCTGCAATTCTGCACCCTCTAAGTCGGTGGGGGTTCTCATTGGCAAACACCAAGCTACCTCTCTTTTACGCAGCTGGTTATGTGAATTATGCTAAATATGCGGACATATACTTGCAACTCTATCTGAAACTTTTGAGTACATTATGCGATAAAAAAAATTTGATCACATCAAACATCAGCTATCCATCGATCTAACGCGGTGACAAATTCAGGTGGTCTAGAACCTGTAGTGATTCAACTATAGAACAAGTCTTGATGAGAGCAATGAGCAATACATCAATAGAATGCTAAATATTTACACCTTTTTGTCTCCCAGTTTGGAAATCTTAATCCGTTTCTAAAGCCCCAGAAGTTTCTTCAGCCCCAGAAGTTTCTTCCCTCTCAAGTTGGTATGGGTATTGCTCGCTGATGATAAGGTGAGTTGCGATAAGACCTTTAACGTTCGGATAGTAACATCAAATCATATTGAAGGCAAACAATTTTGTGGCATTTCTTTGTAAAGGAGGTAAGTAGTTATATCTTTAGCTTCTGTTACGAGAGTAGTTACTATCTGTAAAGATGTGTAAGCCCAAACCATCTTTTACACCGAATGGTATGAACAGTAAAGATGGAATAACAAATTGCTAAAAACTTCAGGTACGAGTTATGCGCTGATCCTCCATCAGTATTCGATGAATCTGGTTTCAGAAGGAAAGAAATCCTGTATCATTAAAGTACTATTATCTGAAGCAAAAGGTTCATCCAAAATCACAGAACGAACAGCTGGTGTCATATATGAGGCAGTGAGAAGCAAAGGGATGTAAGTGGACATTTTCAAGTTTTGAATAAAACGCGTTTAAAGATAAGATCCTAGGTAGACTTTCATTGATTTTTTTTTTTCTAAATCATGCTGTATAGAAGCAACTACCAGGTCTACTAGGAGCATTTCTTGCCCCAAGATATAGGAGAGGTTCACCAACCATTTGTACTGGTTATCTCGAAATTTTTAATTTTGCCCTTTGCTTCTCACTGCCTCATATGTAATAGAAGGAAGATACCCGCTTGAACATATTTTTGGTAATGATATGTAAGCTTCAAGGAAATATGCCAGCAATGCAGCGTGTAGGTCACTTGTAAGTATGGGAAAGCTAGTGTCATTTTTGATGAGTGTAAAGAAAGCACCACAGAAATATAAATGAAGTCTTATTACAACAGCCAAGCCTTCTGCTCTAGAAGACTTTCTGCGTCTCAAATCTTGTGCTTGCTCTGAGGGGTTCATTGGATATAGTGAATGTTTGAAAAGTCTGAAAGTAGACTGAAGTGCTCAATTACATGCACAAACTGTGTTAGACATAGCTGCAACAATAACGATTTTGCTGAGGATCTAGATTCCAAAAAACATCTTGATAACGAAGACTTTTTGTTACAAGCTTATGAGAAATCATTTGAAAGCAAAAAACAGTTCAGCGTTATTTTTCTGGCCATTTATTCAAATGTGCACCATCAGAGGGAGTGGGGGGAAGGATAATATTTTAGTACATAATTTCGTTTTGGGACGTGAGCTACTGTTCTTATGGGGTGGACAGTCCTGATTTATGCATTTTAGATTTGCATGAAATAATACTTCTACTTGAAATAAAAGGTGGGGGGGGGGGGAGGGTGAAGATTTATTTTATTTGGCAGAGGGGGGGGGGTGTTGTAGCTTTGAGAGGAGGTGCACCATCGCTCTTGGAAAATGGACACACTTGATTTCTGACAATTTTCTTAGCATAAAATAATGTTTCCATATGAAATGTATGGAGGGGGGGGGGGGGTACTGCTTCGCTTTACGGGGATAAGGGGGCTCTGTAGCATTTGTGGGTTTTGTCATCCCTCTTGGGGGTCAAACACCTTTAATTTCATGCTTTTAAATTTAGTATAACATAATATTCTCACTTTAAATTTATTCTAAAAATTCTGAAAAAATACTCAACACTGCAATTTTTAGATGCCCCCCATTCCAAAACCCGACGCACAATGGGGTGGGACTTTTTACCTGTTCTTATTGGGAGGGTAATAAACAATTTGCACCAGGTTTAGCTTTTTTTTTTTGGATGTTTGGGTCCGACCCCTATTTTTACTGTACTAAATACGGGCTCTTGACTAAAATTCCTCTGAATAATTTTTGTTAGGTATTTATTCCTTTATTACATTATTAAGTGCTTTATGGCGAGTTTAAGGAATCATTTTGACAGTAAAAGAAACTTTAAGCATATCTTTTTCAAGATAAAGTCTTTATTGATTTTTTTATCCCTGACTTTTTTTTTTTTTTTTTTGATTCATTATTTATCCTCTTGAGTTTAGCAATTGCTGTAAATCTAACTTGGCCAATATTCTACGATTTTCCTTTTTTCATCACTTGAAAAAATCTTATACTTTCTTTTCACTCCTATCATTTCGTTTTTCTTAGGAATCGAGGGGCACGGCAGTGCCCCAGCCAAGTCGAGCGCGAAGCAAACACTGCCGTACCATCTTTACTGGAACCATTTCGTCGCATTTTCAGGCCCCTATTTGAGAACCTTCTGATGAGACCAGAACGCAGATCGAGGGGCACGGCAGTGCCCCAGCCAAGTCGAGCGCGAAGCAAACACTGCCGTACCATCTTTACTGGAACCATTTCGTCGCATTTTCAGGCCCCTATTTGAGAACCTTCTGATGAGACCAGAACGCAGAAATTTTCGTCATCCAGTAAGCTATAATCACACACGGGAAATCCGAAATTTCAAGTCTGTAGGTCATTTAGTTCCGAAGTTAAGCGAAAGCAAAGTTTCGCATTCATGACACTCACTCACTCATGATCATCAAAATAGAACTTGTACTTCCCATAAACTCAGAGAGGTGAAATTTGGTACAGAGTTAGGGTTTGATGACTACATAAAGGGAAAACTATAAAAACTAGGCTAACCGCCTTTACAAAAAATATTCAACTTGGTGGGCCGCTTCATTTGATGTCAAAAATCGAAAGTCTGAAGTATCTAATGAAGAACCCTCAGCTGGTCTCAGCTGTATTAGATATGGTAATGCCCCCTTCTACTCTTTGTACATCAAAAAATTGACTGTCATTGCGAAAGTCCAGCGTAGTGGGACACATCTTCTAATTTAATCTAGCCTAACTTTAGTCTACTCGAACATCACACAAATTAAATGTTTCTACAAAAAGAAGTGAAATCCCACCAGCGTAGTGGGACACATCTTCTAATTTAATCTAGCCTAACTTTAGTCTACTCGAACATCACACAAATTAAATGTTTCTACAAAAAGAAGTGAAATCCCACCAAAAACATTCTGTAAAAAACTAGCCAAGTCTCGATGGAGCTGTTTGTTTATCTCTAAAAAGTAATGAAATCTAAACAAAGTCATGACAAGTCGAAGGTTCCTTACTGCGATTTCTTTATTGTTATAGTTAATGTTGTGTGACTTAGCCGTTAAAGAGTATACACAAGGGTACAAAAACAGGTGCTCCATGACACGATTGCACCAATCTGTCGCCAGAACCGCTACCCATTGACGATGGAAAATTGCCACTTGGAAAACGTGTAAACAAAATTGACTTGTACCCACTAACGTATAAAGAATGTTTAACGGCCAAGTCACACAACATTAACTATAACAATAAAGAAATCGCAGTAAGGAACCTTCGACTTGTCATGACTTTGTTTAGATTTCATTACTTTTTAGAGATAAACAAACAGCTCCATCGAGACTTGGCTAGTTTTTTACAGAATGTTTTTGGTGGGATCATAATTTTAAGAAAGAGAGCAACCAAAGAACAGTACTAATCCAGATAACAGAGCGAAATGGCTTTTAACTTTAATGACGTTTAACCATGAACTTGAAAAGTTCATCTTACATGTCAAACCTCTGAATTTCCACCCTTAAATTTCACTCCTTTACTCTTCTTCCAAGAAAGTGCGCGAAACGACTGTCCTTTTGTTTAAATCTTCCTAGAAAGCCTATTCGTGGAACGCATTTCTCCCTTTTTTCCACTGCCTTCTCAGCTCTTGAAGACATTTCCTCTGTTTCTGAGTTGAAGAAAGTGTTTTTGTTTGCTGCTTTAAAGATCACTGGGCTTCGAATCCGAAAATGATAGCATAACCGGGATTCGAGACGATAAAGGTTTTTGTTGGTCTGGTCTCGTGCGTGTCATAGGTAATAGTCAAAACTGCCTTTGCTAACCAGAGTATCTATCGCAATCACATTGATTTTTCAGCCAGAATTAACTGCGTATTCTTTTGGAAACGTGCAGTCTGTTTAGAATAGTACATTCTAAGTGAAAGTTGCTGCATAATGAAGCGAGCAAAACCGATAACAAGCTTTTTTAAAGGCAAAGAAAAAAATGAATATGACGAAAAGGATTGCTCTAAAAAGAGAAAGTTAACGTCGTCTGAAGAAAACGAAGTACAGTCTGCAAAGCAGCATTAGTCCCATCTGACCCTTCTAAAGGTAGTTTTATTTTAATTCAAAAGAAAAATTGCATAGCATTACATGAATAAAATGTTTAAAAACGAAATGAATCTAGATTATTTCTGTTAGCTTGGTTCACATTAAAAAGTAGAAAATAAAAAAGACTTCTGTTTATAACACTCGAAAATTGCTGTTGCTCTCTGAAATAGATATTTATGTAAATTCTAAAGCAGCTAATAAAATTAAAAATAAAAACTTGAAAGGAAAACAGATGATATGCAGCTTTGAGCGAATAACTTTCTACCGTCTATATTTCTTCTCTATTTTTTTTTTATTCAAATTTTATTAACTGCTTTAGAATTAGCACAAATGTAAATACATAAAAAGCAACATATAAATATAACAATATGAAAAGCAATTTCATTTTCTGCGGGTTATAATTCCAGAAGTCTTTTTTTATTTTATTTCATACTTTTAGTGCCAACCAAGTTAGTAAAAATAGTCTTTATAGTCTGACCACCGATGATATTGAAAGTCAAACATCCAGTTTACAGGCGGAAATGTATGCATCTATTAGCTTTCAGGGATACCAGCTTTTGTAGATGTGTGTTAGCCTCTAAATTAAGCAGTCACACTGAAATGAACGGAACACGCTCATCAGATATTTGATTTCCCCCTGATTTGGATAGACTGGTTTTGACAACACCCCGTTGCTAAAAAATTTCACTTTAAATTAAATGGAGGGAAAATAAAAAAAAGTTGAATTTTCCATAACATTAAAAAAATTAAAAAAAAAATTCTTTGCTTTTGTTTTGTTTGACACAAGTGTATCGGACTTGGAGCACCCCATTTCAAAGTATTTAAGATTCACTTACCTCTTATTTTTTTTAATACTAAAAAAAGTTTACACACACACACACACACACACACACACACACACACACACACATATATATATATATATATATATATATATATATATATATATATATATATATATATATATATACATAAAAAAGTAATTCCCCCCCCCCCCCCGAAAGTCGGGTCTAGCCACGCCTCTGATTTTATCGACCCGCAAAAGAGATGAACGACTGAATCGACCAGAACCATTAAAAAATGGTTTTTGATCCATTGGGAAAATAAGGGAATGATCTACAACATTTTTTGAACAAGAAATGTTTTTCCCCATTGGTGGGATAGGGGGGGGGGGGAGGCGATCAGGCTGACCAACAGACACACATTTCCCCATCTCAATACCTTACTTTCAAAATTTTTATTTTGCAGTATTCATAAACTTGGTTATTTAGTTCACAATTATTTACAACAGACTAAGCATGTATTTGTTCTTTCTCAAAAATATTTGTGGAAAGTAGACTAAAAAGAAGCTAACAGCAAATTATTCTTATGAAATAGTGCAACCGTTACCAGGTTGGCAAAATTAGGTTGCAGAATTGGCAATGTCTCATTTTTTTGACATTTTATAAAGTTTATACGGAAAACAGGAAAATTTTTCTTAAAATGAATTCTTAGGCATTTTTGCAAAAAAATACTGACTTTACTGACCAAATTTTGAAAAAACTGACAAATATTGACCAAGATGAAGAATACTGACCAGTTTTATGCCATGGGGATTTCCTTTTGAGCAATTTCCTTCGTAACTTCTGATAATGACTATAATAACCCAGAAGGTGATTTGTCAAAAACCTCATATCAAATTAGAAACCAGACATTATTTCTCAACGCTTGGAAAATTTACTTTTTCTAACAAAAGAAGTGCAATTTTTTGCTAACGCTACGACACAACTGAATAAGCAAAACAATTTTGTAAGTTTTGTCTCAGATGAGACTTCGTGAGAATAATAAGTCACACTTTGTTTTAAAAAGAACTAATAGCCAAACGTGAGAAACGCAATATCCTGTTCAAGGTATTTTAAGAACCATTTGTCCTTGCATCATGCTTCTGAAATTGTAGTTAACGATTTGATAAAAAAATGTCTCCTAATTATAGTTACTATCGTTAAGTATGCGAAACAAAAAATAGCAAATGATTATATGTAGCGAGGGGGGGGGGGGTAATTGAGGGAGTTAAAAAGACGAACAATTTCATTAAAACATGAGACTGTGGAAATCGTATATTGACCAAGATAAAGGAAATAAATTTTTATATTTCGCCATCACTTAAAATATGAAGGAAAGTACCAACACGAAAACCCCTACTGCACACGCGAAATAAATAAGTAAGGAAGAATTTGATGCAAAATGTGGAATTCTGTTTTTTTTTTTTTTTTTTTTTTTTTTTTTTTGAGCAATCACATTGCTTATTGTTCTCACCTGACTGTTTTGATGTTCTATGTGATTTTATTTCCCCCCGCCACCCTCTGCAGCACCACCGTCGACCGTTCTCACGATGCTGCTCCTCTAGCGAAAAGCGTCTCCAGGTTGCGTCTATATCCTACACACACACACACACACACACACACACACACACACACTCATGCCTGCACACAGACACAAACACACACGCCTACATACACACGCACACGTGATTGCGAAAAACATAATTTGAATTCAAGACGCCAAAATTCAAATTATTTTTTATTTATTTATTTATTTATTTTTTGGATATTGCAATACATTTTTTGTTTCTTCCCTTTGATTTAGCTAACACTGAGAAAATAGTTAAATCGGTTTTAAACTACATGAGCTAAAGCAAGGTTCTCATCCTGGGGGTGTATAGAGGAATGTCAAGGGAGCAAACCTGTTATTGGGTTGATACGGGGGGAGGGGGGTCAATTACCCCCCCTCCCCGATTTTAGAAACATAATGTACTTATATATTTTTGTATGATTTTTTTCCCTCTATCGTGTATTAAATACAAACCCTTTGCCCCCCCCCCTCCAGAAAATTTTGAAATGACGAGCCTGAAAGGAAGACGTGAATGGATCAAAAAAAAAAAAACTAGCTATAATTTACTCAATTTTGTGGTCACATGTAAATATTTTTGATATCATCCTGTTTTTAAAGTTTTTAGTGTAGTTTTTATTTACATATCCGTGTGAATCTTTATTTGCTGCATTAGCAAGCGAAGAGTCGAAATGTCGAGCAAGTTTAGTCATGAAAGTGACCGGAGGTGTGCTTTTTCAGAAGTTACATCCTAATATTCAAAAATTTGTCTAGAGCAAACAGTGGTAATCAATCCTCTTATTGATGTTGTGAAAATGATTGGAAAAACATGCGAACCTTACTTAGATCCTAGATTACTTCAAATTTATTTGTATTTAGTTCTTTAATCTCATGTGTTCTAATGAGGATATCTTCAAAATAAGTTATGAATAGTAATCTTACATTTTGTTTATGATTTTATCAAAAATTTTTATTTAATGGCCAGCTTCAACTTTCCCATTTAGTTTCAGTTCTAAATTTTGATTCCACTTTCGTATTGACCACATGTGGTGATCTAATGGAGAAGGGTGCGGGACTTGAGCTCACATTATTAGTGTTCAAACAAGAGGGCGGGGGGGGGGGGGGGTCAGAACCTGAAAAGTTGAAAACTATTGTTTCACATGAATGTAGATGAGCAAGTCCGTAATAGTGTGGAAGAAGTATTTGATGGCTTTTATGAAATTTTGAGTGCTTACTTGGGCCTTTCTCTGGACGCATAGTTTTCAGTCTATGTAGTTTCATGAGTCAATATGACCCACACAAATGCTGTTGAATGGGAAAAATGCCAAGACTTCAGTTGAAGCTATTAATAGCAGAGCGTTCTGGTGTGCCCAATATGAAAATAAACAATGATCAGCTGATCGACGAAGTTGTGCTTTTAAGGAATTAAATTTTTTTGAAATTTGAAACAGTTTTTGCAAGAGTTAAAAAGTTCTACTTTTCTAAAGTCGAACGTGCTTATAACGAGCGTGAAGAGACCGCGATATCTGCTCATTCTAACCAAGTGCTCGTAAAAATCGGATTCGTGAAAAAAATCATAAAAATTCATACATGCCTGCTTAGTTATTTTACATTTCTGTATAGTAACAAAGAAGTTGGTTAGTTGATTTGAAATGTCTTATTGTCACTTTCTTGTTATTGTTTTCGAGGAACGTGGGGTCCGAAAAACATCGTTGCATCATTGGCTTCAAAATAGTTTGAAACTTTTCTGCATTTTAGAAGCCAAGTATGCCGAGGGCTATTTAACTTCAAATTCTTCACATTTGTTGCTATATGAAGTTGCTCTCTCTCTCTCTCTCTCTTTCATCCCCCCCCTCTCTTGATTTTCAGTTACAATATCTTAGGAAGTATATCTCGAAAATGGTAGCATTCTCTTAAACAAATATATAATTTTTCAATACTCCTTTACATCACGAATTTTAAAAAAGGACCGTGTCATCACTTGTTCTCATGATTTATGCCTCATCTCTAACTTTCGGTTAAATTATAAATGTTAATGGAATCTCTCAAAAATAGAACAATCTTTTCTAAAGAGGAAATCAACAAACACTTTTTTAAATAACAAAGATATTGCTCGCTTTAAGCGGGGTTTGCACGTTAAAAGCGAGTTTTGCTCCTATAGACTTAACATTGTACCAACCAAATCTTTCTGATTTCCTCGCGTTAAAACAGGGCTTGTTATAAGCGAGTTCGACTGCATTAAAAAACATTTTCAAAATATGAACATCACCATCAATGAAAAAAGATCAGACATGATTTGTGATTAACTACGATTAACATGAAAAAATAACGTAAATAAGGCACGGATTGGCAAGAAAGTGCGGCATTTTGCTTCATTTTCTGCGCTATATTCACGTTGTTTTTTTCGATTTTAATCATCACTATCAATATTTCGTATACTAGAAACTTTAAATTGTACTATGAGCTAAAAAAAAGAAAGAAAAAGGGAAATGAAAGGATAAGAGGCAACAGCAATGAGTGAAGAGATAAAAATTGCGATTGAGATATCGGGTGCATGAAAAAAAAGTTTTATTTCATGAACTCGAGAAATGCATTTCTTTAATCTCACTTCTACTAAACAAGTTTTGGGAATGGGGTTGTTTCCTTGAGTCAAAAGTAGTACTTTTAGTCACTGAAATCGATAGAATGAGTAAAAAAATAGCATGGTCCTAGAAAATACTTTCATTTTCCAGAAGTTATTTTACAATTAATATTTTAAAATGTCCGATTTTGAAAACAAGGTGTGGTCTTTATAACGTCACAAATGATCTCCTTTGCCGCATTTTCACTGCGTTTCCACGTTATGATAATCAAGAAGCGATTTAAAATTGCGCTCTATGCTTGCTATCAACCATATCGTTACCAATACACGTGAGTAAAGATGCGAATTAAATATTTTGAGCTGTGAATGGCAACACTGAATGGCATTTCATCATTTATGATGTCACACGACAGAAGCGTAAACAATAAAAGCGTACCGATTTAAGTATTTTTTTTTTTAAATATTAAACTTAAACAAATTATTTAAAAAATGGTCGGACCCTATGTTTTTAAGCATGCTCTTCCGAAAAAAAAAAAAAAAAACTTTTAAAATTTTGGAAACGACCCCATTCGATTTAAGTTTTGAAATGTTATTGACTGAATTTTATCAAGATTCGTAAACATGTAGACTTTTGTTTTTATTTTGTGCTTGTGAAGGATTTTTTGATGCGTAAAGGAAATTTCCACATGAAACCAATTTGGGATAAAAAATTTATTGAAGATAATTTTTCGACATAGCAAGAAACAAATAATGACTAGATAAGATCCTTTTCATTGCTTAGTAAATGCAATTGAAAATAAAAAAGTTTCTGGTTTCGAAAATGTAATGGAACATAAAAATTAATAGGTTAAGATAATTAGCTATATGTGAATGTTGTATCCTGACCAGAAGCATATAATCCCAAAATCTAAACAGACAAATTTCTTTTCCAAATTTTCACGCCTTACCAACATGCAATTTCACTAAACAAAGTAATAAAATTTACTTTATTATTTCACTGGTCAAGTCAGAAGTGAATATTTGATTAAATTGATACACTTTTTAACTAAGTAAGTACATAATTTAGGCTCTTATTTCTGGCAATTTGCGCCAGTACGTTACGTATTCATGATTTTATGAGTACCAAAATACAGAAATTGTTTTTACAGGGAAAGAAAAGTTTACATTTAGTAGCAGTAGAGGTCTTTTTCTAATGTGCATCTATCTTCTATACATATAATAAAATAAGATGTTTGTGTGTGTGTGTGTGTGTGTGGCGCGCATCTCGGGAAAACGGTAAGGCCTAGAAAGATGAAATTTTTTATACAGGTGTAGATTTTGCTGAAGTTGTGCACCTCGGGCTTCGATTTTTGGTATTTTAGTTAGAAAAAAAGTTATTTAATGTTTTATGTGATTTTTAGCACTTTTTAGTACTTTTAACCTCACAGACCTCGAACCAATCGCGCCAGACAAATATTTTTGGTACTATAGTGTCGGAAATTTAATTTTAAATATTATGAATAAAAAAATTTTGAAGATAGAGCAATTTTTGTATTTTTTATGAATTTTTGAAAAAACCTTTAATTTTCATGTTTTTCTAGGTTTTATTTTTTCTAATATCATCCTGACAACCGCCGAAGGCGGCAAACTTGAAGTAAAAAGGTAAATGACAAGTTAGCCAAACAGCCGCCGTAGGTGGCTGCTTGCACATTGGATGTCAATGCCCCCCTCCCTCCCCCACATGTGGAAGTGCTTTTTGTTATTTTTCGAGAAAATTTGCATGAAGAGTACGTCGTTTGTGTCTCCCCACCCCCTCCTTTAAAAATATTCCAAACGACGAAACTGGAGACAGATCTAGAAAATATTTTATTCAAATTATTAATGATATAGATAGATATAGATTGATTGATACCGCCACGAAATTTATTTAAGCAGCCGCCAAAGGCGGCAATATTGGCGTAAAAAAACGAATGATAATACTGATTTATAGAGAAAAACATTGATTAATGTCGTCGCTAAATTGTTTAAGCAGCCGCCGAAGGCGGCACCCCTGGCGTAAAAAGGCGAATGGCGTAAAAAGGCGGACCAGCTGGTCGCCGCAGGTGGCTAGTTGTTAATAAAAGTTGGTGATAATTCAGTTAACCATAAATTTTTTATCTATTGCATTACTGAACTTTCAGCAGCACTAAACGCCAGAGTGGCCGAAGCACGTGTTAGCAATTCGTATTGCTATTAGTGCCTCCCAACATGGCTTTTAAATCAGTCACAGATCTTCATTTAGAAAGAATCAAGCGAAATTATTAATACAAACCACATTTTTTAAGTTGCAAAAAATGAACTGCGGCGGGTGGAAAGATCAGTGACAGTATCTACAAAAAATAAGTTTGAGAAATATTTGAAAAAAAAAAAAGAAAAAGAAAAAGAAAGGGAAAAAAAATGTATAATTTTGATGTGGTGTTTGATGGGGCAGGCGCGCCACTTGCTCAATAAATTCAATCACGCCACCCACCCCCCTACAAGATTTTGGAAACATGATACAATTATGTATTATTGCATGGATTTTGTTGTTTTCAACTTTTAAATTCATTGAGTATTTAATGCATTTTTTTGGGAAAAACAACAAAATACATGCACAAATGCATAATTATTCTATGCTTCCAAAATGTGTGGGGAAGGGAGGGGTGAATTGCCCTGATTGAGCAAATGATGAGCCTGCCTCAATTTCCATTTTGAACTGGATACGCCCTTGTAGTTATTTTGCATAGCTCAAAAACGGTTAGATGTAGAAGGCTGGCACTTGCATGTCGCAGCAGTACATGCAAGTCATTTTTACTTCCTTTTATGAAGTAAAGGAAGTATTGTATTCACGAAAAAGTTTTGTTCAAAAATAGGCCTTAATATTCATTTTGCTAGTCCCCGAATGAATGTTGAGATTTTTTTTTCAACCCGACCACACGTGGATATATGTTTAAGAATGTATAGACGCCCGAAATATCCACTTTGACGATCCTCGAATTAATTGCAACGAGTTTTCTAGTGACGTCTGTATGTATGTATGAGTGTATGTATGTGCGTTTGTACGTATGTGCGTATGTACCTCGCATAACTCAAAAACGGTATGGTACGTAGATTCCTAGTGGGGTCCAGTTATACACCTCCCCTTTTGGTTGCATCTAGTGATGTTCCGTATATCCGTATCCGTATTCGAGGATATCGGAGGGAAAATAAGGATCTGTATCCGTATCCGTTACTTTTTTGGCGGATCTTAAACGGATCTTTTCTGTGCTAAAAATTCTTAAATATTTGAATTAAAGACTCTTAAATTCCGTTTTAATTAGGTTTTATCCCTGTCTAAATTATAAATAATAATTTCCGAAGCCAATTTACCCCCCGTCGCAGAAGGAAGGGGTAATAAGTTTTAAAATTCTGCACCTCTGTGTCTATTTGTTGCGTCGTAGCTCCTAAACAGATGAACCGATTTTGGTAGTTATTTTCTTCGTTCAAAGGTGACTTGATCAAAAGTGTTCTTAGCTTGACCTCGTTTTTGTAGAACTTTAGCTACCGGAGATATTAATTAAAAACCGACTTAATGTTTTTTACAATTATGGTAGTAAAAACTTACCTGTAGGTTAAAAATATTGGCCCTAATTGAAAGAAAGAAGTTTTCTGTGTTTGATATTTATTTGGCACTTCCAAGTCATATACAGTAGGAGCTATAATCTTGTTGAGTAAATTTTAATGCTATTCTAAGCCTTTATACGCGTGATTGGTAGCGATTTCATAGACGGAAGATAAAGAGAAAAAGCTCGACAATTTAAAATTTCTATCTAATGTCGTTTCACATTTGTTAACAATATGTTTTCTGACCCGCGAAATTCATCTTAATATGAGGTCGGCTCTCTGGGTTTTTTTTTTTTTTTTTTTAATTTTTAATTTAATATTGGTTTTTGTTATTGACCTTGGGTTTGTGTAATTCTTCATTTTGGTTTTTCTTGGCGTCCTTCAAAAAAAGTGAGACTAAATTATCTATTTACTAGTTGTAAAGGTGTCCTCGGCTCTGTTATTTCGTCGGTCGGGGTAAGTTGGGTGGAATGGGTCAGCACTGCATTTACATTGAAATAAAATGCGGAAAATTATTTCTAGCCTGTCCAGAAGCAGCTTTACACTTTTGCTCTTGTATCCTACATCTACCAGTCTATATAGAAAATATTTTTCATATTCTATCTAAGCATTAATGTAGCGCTGACCCATTCCTTCCAATTCCACCTCAATTTTAACAGAGATTTAAAAAGTAAATAAATGAGTCTTGTTTATATTTTCGCCGTAGATGACATTTTTTGAAGAAACAGTGCCATTACCCTAACGGGAATACTTTCCGTAGCAAATTTTACACTTGGGTAGTTTATTAGGATAAAAAAAATTTTGAGATCCGTATCCGTATCCCTATCCGCGGATCTACTTTTTTAACGATCCGGCACATCACTAGTTGCATCGGATGTTCCTAAGGGGGTCTTTTACACCTTTTTGGGGGGAAATCATTGTTAATATGAATGCAAACTCAAGTTGTGTTATAATTTGGCAAACACTTGGCGAAATATCGCCAAGCTTTTTATCGCCAAGTTTTTTCGCCAACTTCGCGACAAAAAATTTGGCGTTTTTTCTTTAAATTTGGTTTTATTTCAGCCACTATTGGCGATATTTAGAGAGTTAACCATTGAATCACATTAAAATGTCCAATATTGGGAAAATTAATCTGTATAAAACTTTTTTTTGCTTCAGTCAAAATTTGTTGTTGCGTATGTGCGTATATGTGCATGTACTCAAGTATCTCGCATAAATTTGGTACGTAGACTCCTAGTGGGGTCTAGTTGTGCTCCTCCACTTTTGGTTGCATTCGGATGTTCTTTGGGGGTCATTTACACTTTTTTGACGGGAAATCATTGTTAGTATCAATGCAAACTCAAGTGGTGTTATAATTTGGCAAACATTTGGCGACATACCCAAGCTTTTGGTCGACAAGATTTTGCGCAAACTTGGCGACAAAAAAATTGGCGTTTTTCTTAAAATTTGGTTTCATTTTAGGCCACTATTGGCGATATTTATAGAGTTAACCATTGAATCACATTAAAATGTCCAATATTGGGTAAATTAATAAGTATAAAACTTTTTTTTGCTTCAGTTCGCAACAAACTTGGGGCAAAAATATTTAAAGTGTTCAGTTGCTTACTCCAAGGCACTACTATTATCATTAAATTGGCGTAAAAGGAAGTCATGTTATGCACACGTCAGCTAGTTTAGTAGCAGTTTGATGCTGCAAAAGATTTTTGACCATTATAAATATTCTTTGAAGTATCAATGTTAACTTCGAGTCATTTTCCGCATTAAAATATTTTCTTCAAGACATTGCTCACACTATGTTTATAGTTTAGTTGCTGTTTCGCGCCACGTGACGCGTTTCATCGACTCACATGTCCCAATACCTTTTCAGTGGAGCTTCGATAACTCGGTTTTTCCAATTGAGAAATGAATGAACTTTTTACGTCAAGTTCTTCTAGATATCTTAGATAAGACGATGAGTCTTCTTGATATCCCAGACCTCTGTTGGATTCCCGCCTCCAAATCTAAGCCCTGGATCCGTGCCTCTCTCCTCCACCCATACTTGGGCATCCCTGTCCCTGTCCACATCATACTTTCCCCGCTATTTTTTTTTTTTTTTTTATAAATTTAATACAACTGATATTAGTAGTAGTGCCATCTGTTACAGCAGATTTGTGTGAAAGTTATTTCGATAAGACGATGGCAGTCTTCTTGATAGCTCAGACCTCTGTTGGATTCCCCCTCCAAATCTAAGCCCTGGATCCGTGCCTCTCTCCTCCACCCATACTTCGGCATCCCTGTCCCTGTCCACATCATACTTTCCCCGCTATTTTTTTTTTTTTTTTTATAAATTTAATACAACTGATATTAGTAGTAGTGCCATCTGTTACAGCAGATTTGTGTGAAAGTTATTTCGATAAGACGATGGCAGTCTTCTTG